>NC_058166.1:6490629-6548731 GCF_020080835.1 Cotesia glomerata | reverse complement strand
AAACAATAAAATTCTGAAATCTTATCAATTTTCAAGGCGTGTTTATAAGAAAACGGTTCATCTGACGAAAAATTTCAATCAGTCTTTTTTTGTAGACAATTAAATTTGCTTCAAAAAACATCTAAGTTTATTTCATTTACCTCGATGGTTTAGGAGTTATGAGACAAAAACCCGTTCCGGAAAAAAAATTTAAAAGTTGGGATGATAGACCTCTTAATATAAATATTAAGGGCTCAAATTCTCACAACATTTTTTTTTTGTCATCCCAAATAATATTTTCGATATACAAAAAAAAAAAAAAATAGTTAATTTTTTTGGCCCAGTCTAATATATATATATATATATATATATATATATATATATATATATATATATCAGAGTGGTCCAAAAAAAAAAGTTTTTTGCCTATCATCTTGAAAGTTTTTCTAAGATATAAAAAAAATTCCCTTCAAAGCGCAGCTTGATATCTCAATTCTTCATGAAGCTCAATGAATTTTTATTTTCCCATGTAAATAACACGTAAAAAAATTTTATTTACGGTTTCATCCGGTAGATCTAAGAAAAAAATTTTTTTATGCATTTTTCGTCAATTATTCTTGTAGGAAATTTAATTTTCTACAAAAAAGTACTGAGGTAGTTTCTTCGTAATCTTAACAAGTAAAAAGTTATTGAGCTTTAAATACTCGCACAAAAGAAAATTTGAACAAAGATAGTTTCAAAGCATCTTTTCGAAAACTTTTTTGGTAACTGCATGTATTTGTTTCAAAATTTATGAAAGTAGACTGTTTCTAATATAATTAACACATGTCTTTTGGTGAAGTATTAACTGTGAATTATGAATAATTTTTCTCATTACAATTTGGATATTTTTTCCTATGAGCAATGATTTTTTAAAATTGCACTTGAATTTCATCACGGAATCTGAATCAAGAGCAAGCTAGTCCTTCCGGATGTATACTGAATTTAATTTTTTTATTTAAGAACATGTAGGACAGGTGAATATTTAAATTTTGAACACGATGCTGGGACGCTTTTTGACCAAATGAAAAATCATGAAACTTTGCCGGAGAACGTAAATAGAAGTCCTTCGTGAATTGATTCTTTTATTTTTAAATTTAATCTTTGAAAAAAAAATGATAAATAAATAGGTAGAGTTCGTGCGTAAGACTGCCTTATCTCAGGAGTCATCACATATTTAAGTAAATAAGCTTGACTATAAAGAAATTGCTAATAAACATACAACCAATATAATCTATGAGACTTATTTAATTTTTTGTTTATTTCTTATTTTAGTTTATATTACTTATAAGACATAATTATTCAAATGCAGCCAGGTTAGGGTAAAAAACTAATTATCAACAAAAAACTTAATTTACTATATATCTTCATGTAGGCCGCAAGAGAGTGATAAAAGTAAATTATCTAGTTTAATTTTTTTAAGCAGTGGTTAGAGTATTTACAAAGTCTGGTAATCTCCTTCAGTGCATTTTACATGTGGTTCAAATAAACAAACCGATATATTCAATTGTCATTTGTTGTCACTGGTCCAGACTGAATTACGGATATCAGACTGTATACCATGTTTTTAAGAAAAAAATATAAATTACATAATCAAATACTTTGAAACAGAGAACGTGATACAACGTGGATTCTAAAATCATATCTGATTACATTTTCTTTTATTGCGAGTATTTAAAGCTTCATAACTTTTTACTTGTTAGGATTACGAAAAAACTACCTTAGTACTTTTTTGTAGAAAATTAAATTTCCTACAAGAATAATTGACGAAAAATACAAAAGAAAAATTTTTTTGTAGTTTTACCGAATGAAAACGTAAATAAAATTTTTTTACGTGTTATTTAAATGGGAAAATAAAAATTCATTGAGCTTCATGAAGAATTGAGATATCAAGCTGCGCTTTGGAGAGAATTTTTTTTATACCTTAGAGAAGTTTCTAAGACAGCAGCACTTGAAAAAAAAAAATAAAATGACGCAATGATGCTTTCTCCAAATACTTGTAATCATTTTAAGTCCAGTGACAAGATACTCCTGATTGAGAGTGAGTTCTGACATTTTCTTCTTTGGTAGAATGTCTTTTAAAGTTGCCGCGTTGTTGATAGCTGAGAAATCCATGATTCACTAAACACAGAAAATTATTTATAAGACTCTAGAATGGGAAATAGGATAATTTAAATGGGTAATTGTTTTCAGAACGTCTAGTTTCAGTATCCCATGTAGGAACTGCCAGAGTTGAATGACGGGGCCATACCTGACCCAGCACTGGGCAACCAAGCTTGGCACTCCGATATTGGAAAGACTGGGTAATCAGCCTTGGTCAACTCAATGATTACCCGAGCCTGACCAAGACTGGGCAATTAAGCCTCGGCCGGCCCAATGATTATCCGAACCTGAACCAACACTGGTTCGCCATAGAATGGCCGAGGCAAAGGAACCCAGCTTTGGGCCAACACTGGTTTGCCATAGAATGGCCAAGGCAAAAGAACCCTGTATTGGGCCAACACTGATTCGCCATAGAATGGCCGAGGCAAGAGAACCCAGCGTTGGGCGAAGACTAGGCAACCAAGCCTTGGCCGGCCCAATGATTACCCGAGCCTTAGCCAAGGCTGGAAACCCTAGCCATGGCCGTTGAATGGCAACCCATACTTGAGCCAGAATTGAGTAATCTAGCCTTGGCCATTCAATGGGAAATCCAAACTTAATTTATCATTAAGTAATAGAATTTTAAACAGTACATATTTATTGTTTAACTAATAGATAGATAGATTTGTTACATTGTACAGTAGTGAGAACTGTCTTTTACAATTTTTTCATCACAATTGTACTGCCTCTCTCTATTTCACTGCGTTCGAATTTCTTTCAAATTTTTTACTGCGTTCAAATTTCACTGCGTTCAAAGTTTCTGCCTTTCAAATTTCGCACATAGATATCGCAACCTGCTCTTTCAATTTTTTATAATCTCTGCGTATCTCTTGCAGCTGTGGACCGACTTTTACTTCCTGTACTGTATTTAACCTATTCCTCACCTCTTACGAATGGCCGTTGGAATAGTGGCGATGGGGAAACCACAGAGAAAACCCATGCCAGTACAAGTCGGCTACCGGAGCGACCCCCGACGGTTGGTTTGGAACTATTCGAATAACCGTCGGGGCTCGAACCCTCGCTTCACGGCATGATATACGAACGAATTAACGATATAATGACTTAACCCGCTCGGCCATCCTGCCGTTTTGTTCAACTAATATTTATAAGCAAATGCTAAAATTGACAATTTATTATGTAACCAAAACAATTGCATATCGTCAAAATTAATATGGTCTTAAAAAAATTAAAATATAATAATTAACAGTTGAATTTTTTATATTGATAATTTTAAACAGTAAAATTTATAATATGATATTAAAAATATACAGAACAATGTAAAAAGTCTGAAGTAATATAAGAACTTAACTCTTGCATTTTTTTAACTAATAAACATTTGTAAAAAATCGTTAATTTTCATCAAAACACAATATTAAATAACATAAATTATATAAATAATAAACCGTCACACTTCGTCACCATGTAGATTTAGTTTATATGAATGATAAGATGTGAGTCAACTTATCGGTCGTACGTTGTAGGGGTTAGTTATCGGTCTGGCAAGCACGCGGCTCGGGTTCGAATCTCGGTTAGGACAAATGCTATTTTCACTTTATTTCTATAATTAGTTAAAGTTAGGTCTAAATAAAGAGTCAAACGATCTAAGCTTGCGTTAGCTCTACATCAAAATTAAAATAAAAAAATTACACTTCAAAAATTTTTTTTTTATCATTTTTTATCAAATGGCATGGACCAGACTTGAAAATTAACTATGACCCAGTCCTGGTTAACAGGCATGGACCCGACTTGAAAATTAACTGTGGCCCAACCCTGGTAACCAGGCATGGGCCAGTCCTGGTAGCCAGGCATGGGCCAGTCCTGGTAACCAGGCTTGGGTCAGCATCATCATTCCAGACTTAAATCAAGACTGGGCCAACTCTGGCTTACAAGCCTGACCCAGAGTTGGGCCAGGCCTGGGCCAAGCCTGGGCCCGCCATACTTTCCTACATGGGATCTTCAATAAATAGTTCGCGTAAGTAGCTAGGTTTGCCTATACTCAACAATTTATAAAAAGAAAATGCCAAGTAGTACATTCGGCGGCTTTTTACTGATAGCCATCCAAGCTCGCGTCTATATGGTGTATATTACCTCATATGTTCATTAGGGTGATTCAAAAAAAATTTTTATTTTTTTTTTTAATTCTTACCTTCTTAAATGTTTCTATTTGATATAAAAAAATTCCTCACCAAACATGAGCCTTATAGCTCAACTCTAAGGGGTCGCTATTTTTATTTTAGTTTCCCATTTAACTAACATGGGAAAAATTATTTTTTGTTTTAAATTTATTTTACACATATTTTACGCAATTTTTTACAAAAAACAATTTTATATTCTGTAACAGGGTAATTTACCCTGTGACGGTAAAACCGCACACGCGTGATAATTAGTCGACGCAGCACTGGCGCGTCTCGGTCTTCGGGACCCGACTAGCATTAAGTGGGGGAAATTTTGGGTTTCTTGGTCAGTTGAGTAGTGACGACAAGACAGAAGTAGTACAGTGTCCACTGAAGCAACATCACCAGCCAAAGTATCCAAAAAGAAGGAAGCCGATTCGGAACCAGAGTTTTCTTCAAGTATATAACTTGTTAAGGTATTGAGACTTTTGCCTCTTTGTTGAGCCTTGGGGTGCATACCCGGCTCATTAATAGTACTACTTCTCATTTATTAATTTAATTTTTGGTAATTCAATTGTTTATAATAATTTTGCTTAATAATAATTATTTATTTAATTAATTTGGTTCGTTAGCAGTTTGAACATTCTTCTTGGGGATTTCATACTCGAGGAATGTTCTAGACCTCTTGGGTTTGGAAGTCGTGAGTAATTGATTTGTTAATTTGGCCAATTGATAATTGTTAAGATTTTAGATTGGTTTAAATAAATTGATTTTATTAATTCTGAATTTGTAAAACTTTTTTGTAGAGCATTCAATTTCTCATTAGAATATGCACTGATCATAATCGTGGTGACATTTTTTTTTTGAAGAAAAAAAAAATAATTGCAAAAAGTTCCAAATTCCCATGTTATTTAAATGGGAAATGTAACTCGACTTCGGCACGGTTCAATTTGGTAATTAAGAGCTTATTTGGGTAAGTTATTTTTTTTTAGGTCAAGAACTAAAAATCCAGGGGGCGATCGCGAAAAAAAAGTCAACTTGGGAAATAACGCACACCCTAATAATACATTGTACTCATCTTAAAAGATTCTGAAATTTTTAGAAAGGTGTTTTTTTTTCAAAAAAAAATTTTTTTTCGTTTTTTGCAACTTTTAAATAAGGTAAAGTTATGCTAGTACATAGTATTGTAATTTTGAGGATTAAAAATTGAATGCATCGCGTGGAAATATTGAATAATAAATTAATTTCAACTTTTTTTTTTATTTTTCATGCGTTAAGGATGACTTTGAGATTATGTCCAAAAAATAAAATAAAATAATTTGTCTAATAGCATCTTGTAGTTGATAGTCATAAAAATGAAGGTAAATGAATTTATCATCCGCAAACAGACCATATTTTGTATAAATTAATCGCTTAACTACCGAGTTCATTACTATTAGAAATAAGATCGGTCCAAGAATTGAGCCTTGTTGGACTCCAGAGGTAATTTCAAGGAATTTTACAGGTAAGCCCATTACATTAACGACTGATTGGATTCGATTTGTTAAATATGAGAAAAACCAAGAGATAGTTTCACACGAAAAACCGAGTTCAACTAGTGTAATTAAAATTACCCTGGGATCAACATAATCAAAAGCTTTTGTTAGATCAAATAGGACAGTTAGAGTTAGCTTGTTTTCATCCATAGAACGCGTAATATCGTCTGTAAGTTTTAGTAAGGCCGATTGAGTGCTATGATGTTGCCTAAGCCCTGATTGATATTTGTCAAGCAGCTCATTACTTTTGAAGTAGTTTATTACCTGATTTACGATAATTCTCTCAAAAACCTTGCTCAGATGGGATGTATTAGCTATTGGGCACGTGTCTGATAATGACTTTGGGGGAGTTACTTTATTGATGGGTATTATAAATATTGCTTTCCATGCATGAGGGAAAGACCAGTGTTTAATGACCGATTAAAAAGTGCTGAAAGGAAGATTGAAATTTCAGGAACGTGATTTTTTAACCATCTAAGATCTAGTCCATCTGGACTATTCTCTTTGGATTTTTGAAGAGTCAAATGTAAAGCTTTAGTCACATCAACTATATCTATTTCAGTCCAAGTAAAGGAAGAATTTACTTTACTTTTATGTAATTAAAAAAGTGAATTTAAAAATTGATGGTTACATACCGGATGTCGACATACCGTAGCTGCAAAATGTTCATTTAGGTCTGACGGTTCAAAATGATTTAGAGAAGAAGATGTAGGACGTTTTACCAGGCCTAGGTGTTTAAGCTTACTCCAAATTTGAGTTCCGTAAGGTAGATTAGACAGCGAGTTTTTTAAATAATTTTCGTGAGCACGACTTATTTCCTGTTTCAGTTCTTTCCTCTTTCTTTTAAAAAGTTTAAGAAGATTCGCATCTTTATTTTTTTTGCTCTTTTATAAACAGCATCACGTTCTCTGCATTTAATTTTTAATTCTTTAGTAAACCATGGATTAAGCAAACGGAAGACTGTACGTGAGTATAATGGTGCAAACTCGTCAAGGACGTTTAAAACATTGGTAAGAAAAATATCAAGTAGTAAATTTGGATCAAAATTATTCAGAGAGTCTCTTCCT
Organism: Cotesia glomerata; assembly: GCF_020080835.1. Lineage (NCBI taxonomy): Eukaryota > Metazoa > Arthropoda > Insecta > Hymenoptera > Braconidae > Cotesia > Cotesia glomerata. The sequence continues at coordinate 6,541,855 of NC_058166.1, read as the reverse complement.
ATATTTAACGAGAGCATAAGAGAGTTTGATAACGCAGTGTAATTTGAGTCAGAGAATCTCCGATATGTAACTAATGAGCTTATGAAGATAGTCTACTGCTTTCCCGGGAAAAAATGATCAGGACTGATCAGACCTGTTCATATCTGATCAGGCCTGAAATTAGACCTGAGCAGACCTGTTCATATCTGATCAGGCCTGAAATTAGACCTGAGCAGGCCTGTTCATGTATGATCAGGCCTGAAATTATACCTGATCAGACCTGTTCATGCCTGTTCATGTCTGAAGCATTAAATACGCTCAGACCTGATCAGACCTGTTCATGCCTGCTCATGCCTGTTCATGTCTGAAGCATTAAATACGCTCAGACCTGATCAGACCTGTTCATGCCTGCTCATGTCTGTTCATGTCTGAAGCGTTAAATACGTTCAGATCTGATCAGACCTGTTCATGCCTGCTCATGTCTGTTCATGTCTGAAGCCTTAAATACGCTCAGACCTGATCAGACCTGTCCATGTCTGATATCTAGCCAACACTGAGAGACAATAATTTTATTTAATAGTAATGAAATTTTATTACTATTTAATAAAACGTTTATTTGGCTAATCCCAAATAAAAATTTATTAAATATTAATTAAATTTCCTTAAATACTAATAAAAATTTTATTAAATACTAATAAATGTTTCTTAGTATGTAATGAATATTTATCTACATGTAATATAAAGAAAATTCATTAATCAACTAACTAACAAGTATTGATCAGTAATTAATTGAATAAATAATTAAGTAAAATTGAATTTTGTCGGAACTATATTTTGAAATACAAAGTCTACAACTGTTGTTATCCGAGTGGATGTTAATTTTTATGCACTTAAATTTAAAAATTTCACAAATGAATCGATAAGAGTTAGACATTATTTAATAAAATGAAAACAGAAGCAGAAAACCAGACAATGTAGGGACGCATTTGTTAAAAATAAAGACTATGATTTCATAAATTCAATCGAATATTTATTTATTTTTATTATTTAAAATCTCTACATGTGATTCGTCATGAAGTAAACAAATAGGTTAGGTTAGGATGTCTTGTTAAAAATCTTAATACTATTTATTAAAAGAACTGTCTGTGCAAATATATTTAAATATATTATAATTAATTGATGAATATTAATTTTTTTTTTTTGAGATTATTTCTTTTAATGACTTAATATTCGTATTAATGACAGCAAACGAAAGCGTCGTTCGTGGTTATTTTAATAAACACATATTAGTATTTAAGAAAATTTTATTAAATACTTATGAAATTTTATTAAATACTAATATAATTTTATTTATATGAAATATAATTTTATTAATATTAAGTAAATTTTTTTTCAAGTCCAAATAAACTGTTTTATTACTATTGAATAAAATTCTCTCTCAGTGTAGAACCATATGTTAATGGAGCGAAAAAAAATACATAGCCGTTCCGAATAAATCACTGTAATATGTGATTAATTATTAATAATTAATAAATTAGGTATAGAACTCCGTTAACTATAAGGATAAATCATGTATAAAATTTGAATTACTTGAAGTAGCTCGAAAGATACTCTCAAGTTAAGATGAATCATTTGGTCAAGAGGTAAAGTGTCAGTCTGAAGAGCGCGAGGTGTACGGTTCGAATCCCCGTCGGCACCGATTTTTTTTTTTTATGGACCTGATCGAGTCAGACATGAACAGATCTGATCAGACCTGAACATGCCTGGCCAGGTCTGATCAGACCCGGTCATTTTTCATACCTGATCAGACCTGAAGACTCATGCCTGTTCATGTCTGATCAGATCTGATCATTTTTTCCCGGGTTGTCCAGAAATATCCAAAACCTAATATTTATATGCAATACTAGATTAGAAACGCAGGTCCTGAAAATTGTTGGAAGTATAAATTTTCTTTTAACCAGCGTTAATTTTTATAGCACAAAACTAATCATTAAATAAAAAGTAAGTATAACTTTGAACGTAGAAAAATGTTGGATAACGAATTTTAATTTAAATCAATAATTTTTCAATACAATTGTTCTACTTTTTATAACGTATTCATGGTATGCCGAGACTCGGTAAACTCGAGAGGTACCCGGCGCTAATTGGATGCTTTAAATATACGCTTGAAACGTATCATAAATCGTTTCTTTACAATATCATATAAAATAATAGTTTTTGTTTTTTTTTAATAAGTAATATATGCGATTAAAAGTTTCTCAGTCTACAACGTCTGACCCGGGAAAATTATCGTGCATGACCACAAAACCATGTGTTAATCTCATGCATGATCATGCCTTAATAATCACCATTATTAATCCGCAAAAATTACCCACGTTAAGATTTATCAGCAAATTTTCTCATACAACAATGTTTCAAGTACAATAATAATTTCTCAAAACAAAATTTATCACAGCGTAAATTAATTTGACGAAAGTTAATCATCATTTACGAAAATGCTTATATATCTTGTTTAACATGGCCCTTTTATCATGGTTTTTGTGTGTACTTATTCGATGTTAGACCAACACATAAGCTTGACGAAAGTCCAAATCAAAGACCCATACAAAGTTGCCGATTCTCAACAATTTCCGTTCATTTTTTATATTTGTTATAAATATAACAAATTGTAACAGGGAAAATCGAACTTCCCGGGGTCATTATCGACCACTTAATTAACGCACGGTAGGTCAGGGCTTTCCCTTACCTTTCGATTTTTGACAAGTAGTTTCGACTTGTCACCGGGCGTGCTAATCGAAAGTCCCCACTACAGTCCCCGTAAAATAAAGCGGGGCATAACAATAGGAAAGTTCGAGAGCCGGAGTTGGAGGGTTATAAAAGAGCCGACAGGAGGGACATCGAGGCTTTTTCCCTTCTGGAAGCCAGTGGCCTTTTGTCCTTGTGAATCAGTGACCTTGTTGAGATCAGTTTAAGTCAATAGAGTGCAAATTTGGACGTCGAGAATAAAGAGCAACTGCAGAGGAAGTTATCAGGGCATTTTTGGAATTGGACAACCCTGCCGCACCCTGGTTCAAGACGACAAGACGCCAAGCAGCTAAGCCCGCCAAGTTGTATCGGAGTATCAGTCGTCGTTGAATAAAACAATAATTGAGTCTCCAGGTATTTTCGATTATTGTAGACCAGATTTAATTATTGATTTAATTAAGAGGCTGAAATAATTAAATTTAATTTCTCAAGCGGTCATTTTTATATTAACGAATTCGTACTTTAGTTTTTATTGTCAAGGTCAAGTAGTTAGTTTTGTCGCTGAACTTTTATATTTAATGGATAAATTATTAATTTATTGGTAAAGAATTTATTAGTAATTTATTATAGGCCTGTTGGCTATAATAAATTAATTTTAGTTAGGAATTTTCGAGACAGAATTTAATTAAGAAATATCGCTTAGAATTTATTTAAGGAGGATTAAGAATTAAGATCGAAGGTCGGAATTTTGTGTTAAGTAATTGTTAGGCGTAATTTTGGAAAATGCGAAGTTTTGAGATTCAGTTTTATTGGTAATTAAGATGTATGAATAAAGTAGAGAACTCTATTGAATGAAGTTAGCGTCGGTGGACGATTTTATATGGAAGTTAGGTAATTATGGTATTATATGGCATTCCGTCAGGTAGACGAGGTTGTTTATGTAAAATTAGTTCAGATAATTGAATAATTAAGAAGTTTTTATTGGGTAAAATATGTTGTTTGTTATTCCGTCAGTTGGACGAGGGTTTAAGAAATTAAGAATCTAGATGCGTAATGGTCTATGATTAAATTAAGAAATTAAGAATCTAGATGCGTAATGGTCTATGATTGAATTAGGAAATTAAAGATAGATGCGTAATGGTCTATGATTGAATTAGAAATTGAAGATAGATGCGTAATGGTCTATGTTGAGTTAAGAAATTGAAGATAGATGCGTAATGGTCTATGTTGAGTTAAGAAATTGAAGATAGATGCGTAATGGTCTAAAAGTGAATTAGGAAATTAAGAAGATAGATGCGTAATGGTCTATGTTGAGTTAAGAAATTAAGAAGATAGATGCGTAATGATCTATGTTTAAAAGAATTTAATGATATTTAGTTGTAAGTTTTGGCAAGTGCCTGCGTAGGTGAGAGGTTCTCAAATTGAGTGATTGATAGGTTAATTTTAAGGGCAATATTTTAAGAAATTTTGTTAGAATTAAATTGTTTATATTAAATAAATAATTGAATTGTTAATTGTTAATAATTGTTTCTCAGCATTACTTTTACAGCCTTTCTCAACTTCTCACGACCCGATCTTTCCTTCTCATGCTCCCCGGTTTCTGGGACACCGAGTATAAAATCCCAGTGGCGCCCTTTTCGAAGAGGAAAGGGGTGACCAATTGGACAGGGCTAACCACCCCGTTACAAAATATAACTCACTACGCTCGTCCGGATAAATAACTCAGTCTTGATAAGACTGCGCCATAGCCTCAAACTCGTGACGTCACTTCAAGCCGTCAAAATCCCTGCCTTTGCGCATGCGTATCGAAAATAACTATTTAACTTCCCGCTAAGAAGTGTGAGTGAGTGTGTGTGTGTGTGTGTGTGTGTGTGTGTGTGTGTGTGTGTGTGTGTGTTGTATGTGTGTGTGTGTGTGAGAGAAAGATTGATTGATTGATTGATAAATTTATTTATGCCAAGGCACAGGCCAAATGGCAATTTAAATACAAAATATTTACATTTTAAAAATAATAATATTAAATGTAAGTACATAGTTCTTAATCTAAATTTTAGAATAATATTGCAAAAACTTTTAACCATTTTAAACTTTTCTAAACTGATTCGACTAATATCTCAATTTAAATTTTTTAATTAGTATAGAAGTACTGTAATCAACAAATTTAATCTATCAATTGTTCAATTTATTAACTGTCTAAATTTAGCAAATAGTCAAAAACTTTATTTTTGAAGACTTCACTGCTACTTGAGTTTACGATTTCTTCTGGTAGTTCTTCCCACAGACGAATCACGGAGATCAAGAATGAGTGTTCCATATAGGTGGTAGCAAAATGAGGTATCTTGAAGGAAGTATGTTTTTTAGCTGCTAGTCTATTGGAACGTCTAACATCAATGTCTTCAATGAATAGCTCTCGTAAGTACTTGGGCTTTTCAACTTGAAGTAACTTGTAAAAATAACAGCTCATGTAGTACATTCGGCGATACTTTACAGACAGCCATCCCAGCTCACGTCTGAAAGGTGTAATGTGCTCATCTTTTTTGAGATTAAAAATAAATCTGATAGAGCAGTTAATCGCACGTTGCAGTTTTAAATTGTTATCAGAAGTTGAGTCGACCAATACAACGGAACAATAGTCAACGAGTGGTAAGATGGTTGCTGATACTAGTAATTTCCTTATAGGAGTTGAAAAGATATTTTTCCTTACTTTGAGACAATGCAGAGCTGAGTTCACTTTACTAACTATCTGAGTGACGTGGTAGTTCCATGACAGATTTCTGCTTAGCTGAATACCTAAGCACTTGGTATAGTTAACGTAGGGTATTATGACACCATTTACTTCTATTGGTGGCAGATCCAAGTCCTCAAGCTTTTTCAACTTACTATTAGAGCCCAAGATCATAGCCTTTGTTTTAGCTAGGTTGATTTCCAATCCATGGTCTCTTGCCCAGTCAGCGACTGATTGTGCATCCGAGTTGACCCTCCAGATAGCATCATGTAGCTAATAGAAAAAGAAGTGAGAGTATATATATTTGTCATCAGCAAACAAACCATGCTTGCAATATACCAGCCGCTGGGCCACGGAATTCATGACTATTAGAAACAGGATTGGACCCAGAACAGATCCCTGCGGAACACCAGATGATGTTTTGAGTAGTTGAATTGGAGTCCCAAGATCGTTTAATATTGATTGAGATCGACCCGACAAGTAAGAGAAGAACCAATTTATTGTTTCCATTGAGAAACCAAGCTCAAATAGCGCAATCAGTATATTTTTGGGATCAACATAGTCGAAAGCTTTGCTCAAGTCAAACAATACTAATACAGTGAGTTTGCTGTTATCCATTGCCTGTCGAATATCATCAGTGAGTTTCAATAACGCTGTTTGCGTGCTGTGATGTTTTCTAAATCCAGACTGAAAAGGATCAAATAGCTCATTATCTTCCAAATATGCTGTCACCTGATTAGCAATAATTCTTTCAAAGACTTTAGCCAAATGCGACAGATTTGCAACCGGCCGGGTGTCTGACGGTGACCTTGGTGGTGTAATTTTATTTAATGGTATTATATAGATAATCTTCCAAATATCAGGGAAGATACAACAATCAAGAGATCTATTAAATAATTCTGTAAGAAAGAGTGAGATTTGGGGGATATGATCTTTCAGCCATCTCAGATCAAGACCATCAGGACTTTTACCTTTTGATTTGAATAGTGTAAGGTGCAATGCCTTGGTGACATCAACTATATCAATCTTTGTCCAATGAAATGAGCAGTCAACCTTCTTTGTATGGTCAATAGGTAAATTATCTAAGAAATTTGCATCACTTGGTTGATGTTTCCTAACTATGTTTGCATAGTACTCATTCAACTCGCAAGCATCAAAGAAATTAAGCGGTGACGAGGGGTTTGATTTGATTAAGCCAAAATGTTTGAGTTTGCTCCAGACAGTCAAACCATAAGGCAAATTTGAAAGAGCAGTTTTGAGGTAATCTTCACGAGCTTGATTCAGCTGGATTTTCAACTCTTTTCTTTTAGATCTGAAGAGAACAAGCAGGTTTGGATCCTTGTTTCTCTTTGCTTTTTTGTAGATTTTATCGCGCTCCTGACACTTAATTTTTAACTCCCTGGTAAACCAAGGATTACTCACTCGCGTCACATTTCTTGTAAGCAGAGGTGCATATAAGTCCAAAGAGTCCAAAACCCCAGTTCTAAAAATACTCAATAACTCGTCAAGATTTGAATTTTCAAGCACAAAGCTATCAATTTTCAAAGCGCTCATCAGCGAAATTGATAAGGCCAGATGATCACAGTTTTTAAAGTTTCTGTAGGTTAATCTCTTTGGAGATGGCTTTAAGTTATCTAGTTTGTATCTACAGAGTAAGTAATCATGACCATCAATAAATGGAGGCTCAGATTTCATAAATGAAGATAACTTAGTTTCACTATCCAGTAAAATAACATCCAACCAAGAATCACAGTTGTTTTTGTGATAAGTCGCACCGTAGGGTACACAATAAAGTGATGATTCAGTTATGAAATTTTTTAGATGATTCAAAGTATAGCTATCTTCTAACAAGTTGCAATTTAAATCACCAGCTATAATAGTGTTGTTATAATTTGATGCAAGTCTGAAATAGATATCAAAGAACTCATTGAGAAAGAGTCCTTTAGGTCTTCGATAGATGCATGATAATAAAAGGTGAGTCCCAGAAATTAAAGTTACATCGACAATCAAAAATTCCGGCTGATTTAGATGATCAGAAGTTGAGATATGAAGTACTTTGGCTTTTAAAGATTTATGTATGAGACAAGCTATACCACCTCCTTGAATGTAACGATCAGTTTCTGTATGCTTTAAGATTCGATCTCTACGTATAATAAAGTAATCTTCAAGCGAGAAAATATTGTTATCAAGTGAAGGCTTTAACCAAGTCTCTACAAGTACAATAATGTCAGGTTTTGTATTATCAACTAAATCAAGAAACTCAGCAATATGACCAGCAACACTATTTATATTTAAACTTAGTACATTCAGGGATGAGGCATTTACAGTTGGGATACTAGGTGAATCAGTTGAATGTTAAACAAGTTTAGTAAGATCAGAAACACAATTTACTTTAAATTTTTCAGAGCCATCATCTCTTTTAACAAAGATCTGCCCGGAAGTCACCCAAACATACTTAAAATTTTGTGATTTAGCTTTCTCTTTGGTTTGTAGTAGCAGCTTATGTGTCTCTGGTAGTAAAAACTCATTGATGTAAATAGTACCTCCGGAGTTCTGCTCAACACAAGTCGGAAACACGGTTTTGGCCAATAGATTTTTTGACTTTCGTTTCGAGCTAATAATGAAGTCGCGCACTCGAGATGACTTCAAATCGACAATAAAGGAATGATACCTAGTCCTAGTCTTATCTTGTCTAGGACCGTTTCTATTTTCAAATTTTCGTGTACTTAAAATATCACTGACCAGATTTGGCAAATCTAAAGCATTTAAAACAGCTGATGATATCTCTAATGGCAGCATTTTATTAGCTACCGAGTCAGGAATACCCGAAATTACTAATTCAGTTGTACATCCTAATGTAGGTAATGTAGAAGAAGTTGCTTTGCTTTCAGAGCTAATTGATTTGCTCAGATCTATCAGTTTAGTGTGCATAATATTCATATCAACTTCATTTGCTTCTTTTAATTTTTCAATGTCTGTATTTAACTTAGAAATAGAGTCAGCATTTATTTTTACATTAGATTTGACTTCCGATAGTTCATTCATAGTGGTTGCTTGAGATACTTTGAGGTCGGCAATTCGTGTACCGAGTTCTTCAAGTTTCTTATTTACAGACATGTTCGCTGATAAAAACTGCTCCATCAAAGCTGTTATCTTATCATCAAGCGATTTTTCAGACCAGTTCGTAGGTAGCTGAAACATTACTGGGGATGTTATAGGAGAATAAAACACAGAGTCTGGACCAGGTGTAACCGGTGTATTTGGTGTAACAGGTAATTTGAGGGAGGTCGATGCACGAGCTGTAGACGAGCGAACAAGTGGAGATGAGCTGGCTGATTTGAAACTTGAGATTGAGGATATATTTGAATTAACTGATTTAATTGAGGTTAACCTTTTTGAAACCGTAGCTGTCGATGAATCTAAACTTTGTAAAAGATAATTTAGTTGTTTCCTGCAGCAATCAGTAATTGGCCTGTTTTTTATATAATCTCTTGCACAGCCTGGATGAAAATGCTGTTGACAAATATTACAAATGACAGGTGTTTTGACAGGTCTCTTGCATTTAGCACATGTATCAGGCACCAATGGCATAACAACAACACCTTAAGTGTAAGGTAAATTACTGGATGTATAAGCAAGATAAAAAACCAATCGAAATAATGTCAATTTTATATAAAGAAAAGTATAAGGTAAATAACCAGTTATTAATTGTGTCACTTATAATTTCCCAATAAACACACTGTTGGTCTATTGTAAGTTCTCACACAGCAACAATTTGATACTGAGATACAAATTGATAACACTTTGCCAATAGATATTCACTGATACAAGGTAAAGTATATGGTGAATGACTAGGTAATTAACCAGTCAGAAATAGTGACACTTAAATTTCCGTAAAATGACCAGTCGGTTAAATGTCAAATTACAATTTTTAATTGTTTGTACCATTCATCAGAGATCCCCACAGATGGTAACTTTGACTTGCCTGTTTTTTCAATTTTTATTATTTTTTTCTTCAGTAAATAATCCAACGGCAAAGTGAATATTTCTTTCAGAGGTTTTTCGGGAGATTTATCTAAAAATATGAATTTTTCGTAATTCTAATCATAATTTTTAAAACTAGTTCATAACTAATTATTTTACGTTACCGTTATCAACAGTTATTGATGGAAACTTATGAATAAAACGATGTTCGTCAATCATTGCAGGCATAGGATCCAAATTTTCTTTCATAAATTCTAAAAAAACAGTCACATCAAATTAAATTTATCGAACATAAATGTGAGGTTGACATTTACATACCTAATTGATAAATTTTGTTGTTTATAGGATTTGTAGGATGAACATTTGTGAGCTCTGTTGTAATCTATCTGAGCTGTACAGACGTATCTAAGTTTGTATCATCAGTAGAGATAGTTTGATCAATTAGGATGTGTTCACTAAAGTCTTTAGAAGGGCACCGTATTACATTATTGCTATCAGTTAATGATTCTTGAAGACTAACTTGACTAGATTCATATGTAACCGTAAAAAGATGTCCATCATTAGTTAAATTATTTTATTCACAGTTTATCACATTAGAATGATTGTCTAAGATGATAAAAAATTGTAATACATCTTTAATAAGTCAGTTTTCGTCACAGGTGACCCTATTGCTGCTCTGTAGAATAACAACTGAATAATAACATCCTCTTCTTTTAAAGATAATACTATCGCTGGCTCAGTTCTAATTTTTGCCTTCTCAGGACTAATACTTTTTCATCTAGCAAAGGTAGCAATCGGTACTCCATAAACAGCAACTGCTTTTCTCAAGGACAGCTCTATGTCTTCTATTGCTTTTAAAGCTTTTTCTATATTTGACGAATCATAATTACTTAAGCCTTTTAACTTTTTTTTCTTCAGTTTATTATTCACATTGAAACACAACACTTTTTTTTGGTTGAATTTGATGATTGAGTTTTTGTCTCTTTAGGATTTTGTTTATCCCTCATTATCTCAGCTTTTTATTATAAATTACTTTTTACTTAGCCTGAAATGAATAATATACTTTTAGAGTCAATATACAACAAAATATTATAAATTTATCCAAAACATTTAATTAAAAAAACAGAAAAACTTGTTGACAAAGTTATTCAATGTTATGATTTGAGGTTAGGTTCATAATCTAAAGCTATTTGACTAAAAATACGTACTTTTAGAAAAATATTTGAGGTTTTAATAACAGCCAATATTTTATGACATATAATTGCACTATTTTTATAATTAATATAACATATTAACAATATAAAATCTTATAAATGTACACTGTCTCACTTGTCACAGTGTTTACACACTGTGGCATTTCCCGCCGGGCTTGAGCACACTGGTGGGAGGCTCCGCCAGATGGCGGCACCTCCCGAGCTGATAATAAAAAGTTTATTAGAAATAAGATTTAGTTTTAAGTTAATATTGTTTATTTATATTTTATTTCAGCCCAGAAGGCGATCAGGATGGTCGCCGGTGATTAAAATTAGCGTGATTTAACTTTGAAATTTAACTTAAAGATTTTGATTTGTTTAATTAATTCAATTTACTAAATTAGATGGGGCTTCGGTGAGTGGCCGACGGGCCTGAGAATACCCAAGGCCCCCAGTCTAGAGCAGACGAGCCTGATGCTCAGCTCAAATTTGTCTTTTAAACTCACGTTTGATTTTAAATTATTGAATAACTATCTAAACAATGATTATGATTGTTGTTGAAATGTTATTGCATGCGGATGACGGCTCGATTTGCGCTTCGGGGGAGGATTACTCAATATTTGGTGGAATTGGAAATTAAAAAAAAAAACGGTACCGGCGATAGCCCGAGGTGACGGGAAGTCCCTCATGAGGGCAGGTCGGTAGCCACAGCTGGCAGCATGCTGCCGGCGGAATAGATAGTCAGTCACAAGCAAGATACTAGATTGCAAGCACCAGTGTGGTCAAGCCATTCAATTTTGGTATAATAATTTGCAATTGTTGTTTAAGTTGCTCAACAATTCTTTATTAATTTACTGTTTGGTTCGTTTGAGAATTAATTTGGTGATTTTGGCTGATCGTATTAACGCATTCTGGTAAGTCCTTGAATATTATTCCACCGCGGTAATTACTGAGATTCTCCCGGGCGGGAACCAGCGCCGGTTTTCCACGTGAGGCCGCCATCTTTACCACGTAGCTGACACGTAATGAATTAATTACAGTGAACTATTTGATAATAAAATTAAATTTAATTATAATCAAACGCGGGCTAATTTGTTTGTTAAAATTAAAGAAAGGCCTTTCGGGGAAAATCTCACGGCGGCTGATTGCCTAATCACGTCCTGTGGCTCGCGTCAATTTATTACGAAGTACTTGAACCAAAATTGGCACTGCGCTATTTTTATGATTATTATTTCCCTCGCGACATATTATTGTTATATTTATAATTTTTACAGCGTGATTCACGATTGATATTGTTAATTATTAATTATTACAATCATTATTTTGAGCGTGATTAACAATTAATATTACTAAATATTAATTGATGTTACAATTGTTGTTTGGATTTAATTTACAAATAATATAGATAAATATTGTTTGGTTTCTTTTACAACTATTATTTTTGCGACTGATGACATCAGGCGTCGAGTATTATGAGTATTATTTTAGTTTAATTTATAAGTATTATTAATCATCAAAGCAATTATTATTTTGCGTTATTCATGATTACTATTGTTAAATGTTAATTGCCATCGCAGGTATTATTTTCAAGCGCAAATTATTTTTAATATTAATAAATCTTGATTATTGTTAAGATTATTAATTTATTGCGATTATTATTATTTCCGAGCGCAATACTATTATATTTTAAGTTGAATAGAAAGTTATTTGTTAGTCAAGAATTCCAAAAAGGATTTATTTGTAATTTGAAATAGAATTAAGTTGGCCCATGGAGGATATCAGTGATTTAAACCTCTTAGGCCTTAATCTAAATAAATTTATAGCTAAGAATTTATTTTGAACTATTTCATTTTCTTGAAGTATTTTCTTAGATTAATTCCTTTATGCTAACTATCTGACTTTCCTGTATTCTTTTCCTGCAACTCCTCTTCCTATCTATTTTATAATTAATTTTTATTATTTCCTATTCTGAGGTCCATTCTAATCGTAATCTTGATTTCTTCGTGGCTTATTTTTCACTCATATTAATTTAAATCGTTTAAATTGATCGTCCGGCGCGGCCCCTGGAATTTTTATTATTTTTGGTAATTTTTAGAAAAATTACCTGGCGTCCTATCGTGCACTAACCCAGCCTGAGGAGTTTCGGGTTAATTTTATTATTATTTATTAAGAAGGGCGAGCGTAAAAGACTTTACCCAACCGGTACCTCCGCCTCCGGTCGAATTTTGTTAAATTTTGGGGAACAGTTTTGTTACATGGCGCCCAACGTGGGGCCAGGGAGCCATTAATCGATTATTTATATACTGTTCGACACCCGGACGGTAATTGTGGGGAGCGATTGTATCGGAAATTTAGTGTGACTGGGAATTTGAGCGTTTCGCACAGGTTTTACGCGAAGCATGAGTGTAAGAAACGAGATGGATGACGACATTCGTGTTTTTGATATTTCGGATGAAGAACTTGGGTCGATGATAGATGACTTGTTGAGCGAGATGGACGGTACGTTGCGTCAAACCGAAGTATGGTTCACCACATCGCGAGTTGAGCGTCTGAGGGGTGGGGTAGACGATAATGGTCGCGAGTTACCTCCGACGACGTCAGGTGAGTTGACATCAACGAGTCAGAATCCCCCAGCCCAAGACTTGAGAAGCGAGCTAGTCGCTGCGGCGTCCAAGAAGGATCTCGAAGTTACCCTTCCGCCGACGGAACTTACCTGGCTCCTCGACTTGCCTAGTGCCCAATTGAAGTTGATGATGGCCAGTTGTGGGCTATCGACCCGAGGTTTGGAGGAAATTCTCAAGAACCGTCTGAACCGATACCACCAGATGCGTCTCGGGGTTCCCGATGTTCGATGGAATCCTGAAATCGACCGTATACCCTTCCACTCCGAAGTTATTCCAGAATACCTGGAGCCTGGCCCACTCCGCGTATATTTAAGAAACCGCGGGGTGTCGGACATCGGAAACGACGACATGCTCAGAGGGCGCATGCGTCGATTGCTGCTTAAAGACGAAGGAAAAGATGTACCATGGGACCCAATTGTCGATGGAACCCCGGATCGGTTACCTATCAACGTCCAAGCGAGGCTGCGAGATCCCCAGGAAGAGATCCCGGTCGTGACGTTGCACGACGACCCTGTTCGATCGGTTTCGGGGAGCACACCGATTACTACGACGACGACGACGGGTCGACACGAGCTACTGACGCTTTCGCGCCCTTCTAGAACTTCTAGAACTAGATCTGCAGGTACAGAGGCCGCCCTCGATCAGTACGCTACTCGTCGTAAGTTTACAGAAGTTCTACAAATTTATGAAGATCGATTATATTTGATTTTGACGAGCTGGCGTAAAGAATTAGCGCCTTTTCTTCCGTCTGCGTCTTCACCAGTGAGCGCTGGTACATCGAGACCGCCAATGCCTGACATAAGCGCGATTCCGAATATTAGTCGACCCTCTTCGTTAGCAAAAACCACTGTCACGACCGTCACAGGTACTTGACCGACGACGACATCGAGTCAGGCGAGCAACCCGGGCCAAGCGTTAGCAGATGGAGTCGCTGCGCAAGCTCACTGTAGTCACACGGGTGCCATCCCGCGTCGGACAGTCCGTTTCCAGGACACAGGCAAAAACTCGAGAGGTCATGATTGTCGCCATTCTTCGTCAGGCGGTGAATCCTACAACAATGACTGTTCGGAAAGCTCGGAATACATGTTGACATATTCTTCCGAACATTCTCGACACTCACATAGGCACCGATCGCCGTCGCGTGGGCGTGATCGCGATTATGGAGCCATTTCGCGTATCTGGCAACTGAAATTCTCGGGAGATTCAAGCATGACCAGCGATGAGTTCCTACGGAGGTTAGAAGTAAAGATCCGAAGTGCTTCTATCCGTCGACGCGATCGTTTGTCTATTTTGCCTGATGTCTTCACTGGTATTGCTGCGACGTCGTTTTCAGTACATTGCCACGATTGGTACGATTGGACCGATTTCGTTCACGATTTTAAATCGTGGTTTCGTAGTGGACGGCGTCGAGAGGAAATCAAAGAGAACATATGCGCGCGCGCAACCAAGGCGAAGAGGAGACTGCCACAGACTACTTGATTTGCCTGAAAAGTCTGTATTCGCGCTTGAGGGCACCTCCTAGCGAGCGCCACCAAGTGAAACGAGCCCAACGAGGATTGAGGCCCGAGTATTGGCACACTTGCCCTCCTAAGAAGTACAGAACGTACTCAGAACTCCTAGATGCCGCCACGGCTCAAGAAGAGGAATGGAGAAGGGAGAAGATGTACCGTGCACCGCCATCGAGGGACGACTCGTACATAGTTGAGTGTGCTTACCCTCGCTCGTCGAGATCTGACAGGAGGAAGACCCATATTCATGCGGTCGCTGATGACATAACCCCGGAAAAGCCATCGAAGAAGTCAACAGGGGGTCGTAAAAGCAGGTCCAAGGGTTCTTGAGTTGCACCAGCCGATCTGACATTTGACGATTATCACCTAGAAGAAGAAGTAGCAGCGGTGAGCGCTGAGGAAAGTAAAGTGACTAAGCTCGATGAGAATAAATCACGAGATTTACGTCACCGGTTACGTTTCTGTTTCAATTGCGGCGAAACGGATCATTTTGCGTGGAATTGCCCAAATCCCCATCGCGATGTTTGCCCTCGATGCGGTACTTTGGGCCTCACGGCCATTACTTTTTCGTGCCCACAGCGTAAGCCGCCGTCGCCAAAAAACGACAGGGCGGGTCGTGCCCAATAACTGCCGACCCGCAGCCGAAACAACTCCCACCAGCGACTACAGCGCCAGAATGCGGAATCTTACCGCATCCGCTGGTGTTCGAAGTAGAAGTACACGCGGTACCTCCTGAATTTATTGACACGTTTATAGATTTTGATATTATAGAGACTTTATCGTCACCAGCGTCGGAATCTGGATTATGTCATGTCTCGGATGATACTTATTGGGACTTGAAGGTTGGTCGACCACGTCCGATGGTAGTGATCTCTTCGAATGGGAAGCAAAGCACCGCCATTGTCGATACCGGGGCTAAAACCACGGCTTTTGGGAGTTTTGCTGCGGAGATAATGGATTCTAGGTGCTCGGTGCTCACTGAAGTGACTCCTATCAGATTTGGAATGGCTAATCATACCATTGAGACCGAGAAGAATATATGGAGAGGCTTTCGCCTACCTCCGAAGAGGCCATTTCCTGGGCTCAAAAGAGCTATACACGTACGTATATTTGTCCTACTCCCACCATAGCGAGAACACAGCCCAGTTCGCGGACAAGGAAAAACCGCCGTTCTCTTGTGTTTATACACATTCATTGAACAGCTGCAAGAGACCATTGAGACCGGCGGTGGTGTTTTGGATCTTGAGATGTCACTAGATAATGCTGTATTAGTGCGATTTCCGGTATATTACATCCCGAGCCTCGAGTCGCTCAATTTAATCGGTATGAATTTTATAGAGCATTTCGGCATGGACATTGATTTGATAAATGACCAATGGCGGTTCGGCGACGGTGAATGGCATTCACTGCAACGCGAACCTGAAAGTAGGCGGGCAAGTGACCTTTTCGCGCTTTATGAGTTAACGGAGACGGAAGCAGAGCAATTGGAACGATTTTTGGCGTACCAGCGGAGCCTGATGCCCCCGGGGTTAGGTTTAACCCAGGCTGTGGAACATCACATCAAGCTGAACATCGCATCAACCAGTTAAACAACGTGTTTATCACCGATCACCAGTAGTCATGAAAGCGCTGCATGAGATCGTTGACCAAATGCTGGAGGATGACATCATTGAATCCGCTGAATCATCGGAATGGTTAAGTCAACCTGTCATGGTCAAGCGTCCGAATGGGAAATTCCGAATGTGCGTCGATTTCCGAGACCTAAATGGGGTCACCGAGAAAGACACTTATCAACCGCCGTTTTTAATCGAGACCCTCGAAAACAGCGGTGGCGCACATTATATTACCACGTTAGATTTGAATTCTGCGTACTACCAGGTACCGCTCGCGTCGGATTGCCGATCGTATACTGCCTTTTGGGTACCCGGAAAAGGGCTCTACCAATTCAAGCCTATGCCAATGGGTTTATGCAATGCTGGCGCCACTTTCCAATGGATGATGGACAAAGTAATTACGCCGGATTTACGCCCTTACGCGTACTGTTACCTTGACGACATTATCGTTGTAACGCCGACGTTTGGATTACATTCGAAAGTGCTCGAGGAAGTCCTGCAACGGCTAAAAGACTTCGGATTTACCCTGAATTTGGACAAAAGCCATTTTTGCCAAACCCAGGCAAAGTTTTTGGGCTTTCAGCTGGATCAAGATGGCTTAAGGCCCGATCCGGACAAAATTGCGCCGATCTTGAATTACCCGACGCCAAAAAACGTGAGACAGGTGCGATGGTTCAACGGAATGGTAAACTGGTACCACCGCCATTTAAAAAATATTGCGAGCGTGGCAGCACCGTTGAATCGGTTAACACGGAAAGATGTGGCTTGGCAGTGGACCGAGGTGGAAGAAGAGGCTTTTCAGCGGATGAAAAGAGCGCTGGCCGAGATTCCAACGTTGGTAGTGCCAGATTATGATCTGCCGTTTGTTTTATACACCGATGCTAGCCAAACGGGAATCGGTGCGATATTAGTGCAACCTGACGGTGATAAAGAGCGAGTGATCGGCTGCGCCAGCAAATCCTTAACGTCAGCCGAAAGCAATTACAGCACGACGGAAAAGGAGTGCCTCGCGGTAATCTGGACCGTTCGTAAATTCAGACCTTATGTAGAGGGATATCGTTTTACGGTCGTAACTGATCATTCAAGTCTTCGCTGGCTCATGAATACGAAAGATCCCTCGGGAAAGCTGGCCAGATGGGCTTTGGAGCTTTCAGGGTATGATATGGAAGTTGTATTCCGCCGTGGGCCGAGAACGAAGCACCTGACGCATTATCTCGGATGTTCGAAGACACAGAGTTGGTTCATCGCGTTGAATGACGACGTGAGTGACGAGTGGTATGATGAGAAATGCCGCGTGCTAATAGACGATCCGACAGCCATCGAGGGTTATAAATATGAGGCTGGGAATTTGTATCGACGACTTTACGACCCTTTGCAAGCGGTTGTTGATGATGATCAGCAATGGAAAATGGTCGTGCATCAGAATGATCGGCCGATCGTGCTACAAGTGCCATATCAAAGCAAATTTTTTTTTTTTTTTTTTTTTTTTTTTTTTTAAGGGAGTTGGGAAAGAACGGATAGGGGAAAGGGGGGGACCTACTCAGTGGGAATTTTTCCGTAATTGAAAAAATAATCAGACAGCCCAGACTGGGAATCGAAGCCAGATCTCTCGGTTACGCGCCGAGGGCTCTACCAGTTAAGTATAATATATATCATATTATTTATACAACAGGTCCATGACGATCTCCAGGCGGGACACTTGGGAATTGATAAGACTTATGCGCGAACTCGAGCGAGATTTTATTGGCCAGGCATGCACCAAGATGTACGTGAGTATGTTTGACGTTGCCCAGTGTGCCTAGAATCCAAACCTATCCAACATAAACCGGCGGGTGAGATGACGCCTCGTGCACCGATGCGACCGTGGGAGGTAGTAGCGGGCCGACACGATGTCATTCACCAGATCAAAGTCAGGTTTTATGTATTTATTGGTGTTTGAGGATCTGTACACTCGGTGGATTGAATGCGTACCGGTCCGTGCGGTGAATGGGAATATCGCGCAATCGATAATTAACCGCTGGGAGGCACCGCGCGTATTTTGGACCGATAATGGCCGGGAATTTGTAAACCGTGACGTCCAAGAAGTGTTAGACGAGTGCAGCATCCAACACACCACGACCCCGCCGTATCACGCGCAGGCAAACCCGGTAGAGCGAATTAATCGTGACTTAAAGACGATGATTATGAGTTATTTGGGTGATGATCATCGTGAGTGGGATAAGCACGTATATGAATTCCAATTTGCGCACAACACCGCGAGGCACGATTCACTTGGGGTAAGCCCCGCGTTTCTTAATTTTGGCCGCGATCCCTGTCCTATGCGTCCATTCGGATTGAATCAGAACGGGGCGATTGTAATCGAAGAGCTGACCGAGGTTTCAGCGTGGATCCAGCGAATGGATCGCTTGATTGAATTACAAGATATTGTTAATGTTAATATTCGCAAGGCGTCGGAACGCCAGGCCCAATATTATAACCCACGGTGGCGTGTATTGAAGTTTACCGTCGGAGATACTGTTTATCGACCCAATAAAGCGTGTCGAAGAAAAGCGAGCAAGTAGTAGGGAAATTAGCTCCGCGGTTCATTGGACCGTTCATTGTGAGCGCGGTTTTGACCCCTGTGATAGTAGAGCTGCAGACGCCTGATGGAGTATCAATTGGCAGGAGCCACATCAAGAATTTGAAGCTTGTTCATCGGGCTGATGAAGCGACTGCAGCTGTTGAGGCCTAATTCTTACTCTATTCTGGCTTTTCTACGACCTATCGCTTTACTTACAGAAGTCTGTCTCTCGGACCCTATTGGATAGCAGTTAAGCCATTAACACTCGCCTTTTATTAATATAGCATCATGAACGGATACGATTGGAGCACCTCGTCGGAACGCGGCACTGAAGAATGGTGGAGGCTTGCTGTTGAAAGCTTCTGCGGTAAAGCGTGGGTGCTTCGACGTTTTCACGATGAAGAGTTTTACCTCGAGGGTGTGCCTTTTGCGGAAGAGACGGCCACGCAGCCAGAAACTGCCCCAACTCGGCTCAGAAAAAACTACCGTTTTGCATGGAGTGCAATGACTTTGTTGGTGAAGGGCGGTGCTTCGGAGATCACGGAGAATTTCGATCGCTCGTGCGTGAACGATGTTTGATCTGCCATGAGCACCGTACAAACCAGAGCGGCCAGTGCACATGGTGCAAGCGATCTTTGCTCCAGCAGCTGCGCGATTGTCCACATGCGATGGACATCATCGATGAGAATGTTACGGTGGCCCATTCGCGGGAAAAGCTGGGATTGCCAGACTTGGGTTAGGCAGGATCCTACCGGCGTGCGCGGAGTCCGCGCCGAGAAGAGTTGGGACCAGCATTTTTGATATTTATTTTACTTATTTAATTTAATTCTTATTTTTGTACCTCAGCATCACGTATCATGTAATGATAATCTAATATTTGTCTAGTTAAACTAATATAACCGACGGCGGCGTGCATAATGCGTCGTCGAAAACCCAGATTATAGAGGCGGGATTTATTTAGTTTCCTTAAACTTCCTTCCCTTCGCTAAACCTATAATCCCTTTTTAGTCAGCACAAAGGTAAGTTTGTGAATTAAAAACTATGTAATAAGGCCTAAAGTCCACAGTGGGAAAAGAAGAATATATGGCGAGGCTTTCACCTACCTCCGAAGAGGCCGTTTCCTGGGCTCAAAAGAGCTATACACGCACGTATATCTATCCTACCCTCACATAGGAAATGCACAGCCAAGTTTGCTGGCAAGGAAAAACCCTATCCTCAAGCATTTACGCTATCATAGGACAGATGTGAATTGAGTTGAATTTAAGGGGGTATTCTGGTCTAGAAGCCTAAATTTTAGGCATTTTTCAAACTAACATAAAAAAAAAATTAAGAACATTTTTACTATCGGTTTTTTTATATGATGTTTATTAACGTTTCAAGAATATAAAAAAAAATTGAAAAAAAAAAAAAATGATAAATTGGACAAATTACAGGTCGGTGAAGTGGGGGCTACAAAAAAAAACGGTGCACCCTGGTTGACATGATTCCAGCCCTTGTAATGATCTGAAACAAAAAAAAAATTTGAAAAATTCTTAATCTGTAAAGATGTCGCTATCGCGTTGACCTTAGTCAAGAAAAAAAAAAAAAATTCACAAAATGGCGTCGACATGAAATATCAATTTTTTTTTACCCCCTTTTTTTGACCTTTTCGAATTTTTTAAAAATACTCCAAATTGAAATTTTTTAAAATCCAAGACAGACGCGATAGAGAGATATATAAAGAAGATTCCCACCAAATTTCAAAAGAATCGGTCGGGTAAAACTTGAGATATCATGTCAACCACTTCAAAAGAAGTAGTTGTGAGAAAAACGCGTTTAAAGTTTGAGAAACAATTATAGTAGAATAACTCGTATAATAACATTCAATACTCACTTTGGATTAATCGGCGATTCCAGATCCATACATTGGGCCTTCCTCAACTTCATATTCGATGTTTTGTGAAGTTCTTTCAGCTAATCGAGCTGTTCTGCCTTCTTTGGAAGCAGCAGTAGCTCGTAGCTCAGAGCGCTCAATCCGAACTTCGTTACGTCTGATAGCAAGTGAATGAGCTTCAGTACCAACGGTGATGCCCATAAGTTCCATCATTTTTAAGATGGGTAAATAACCTTCATTAAAAATGGCAACAGCTAAATAATTCGCAATTTGAATTGTTTGAGATCCAGCGTGAATATGCTTGGGAGCAAAAGTCCATATTAATGAATTGAGCGATTCATTGTTATTTTGAGTTTCGGATCCCAAACATCGATGTAGTAAATCGTCAGACGATAAACTGGTATAAATGGGCTCAATTACTTTCAGTACTTTTTCATCCAGGGGGGGATATTCGTGGACAAACTCTTAAAGAGTGTTCTCAGCTGAGGCTTGTTGCCATTTACACCAGCTTGACGAACCAGTTGGGCAGTACATGTGTTGTGGATTCTTATCGCTTGAACTTTTATGATAATAAGTAGCCCATATTTTATTCTTCATACTCTGCAAACAATCAGGATGCCGACGAATTGCCAGACCGTAGTATAAACTCAACTCATTGATTACTTTATCTGTCAATTTACCAGCTCCTCTGCCGCCAATACCACTATTGTCTTTTTTTGCTTTACGCAACCTGGAACCCATACGTTTCTGGACATGCCCAACACACTCTTTTTTTTCTACGACTGGATCATCATCATACGGGTTGATATCAAGAATACCTTTAAATGTCTTGGAGTCTCCATCTCCAATATATTTTATGTACTTTACCCCGTGCTTCTCGACCGATCTGTTTCAACATCTCGACAACAGCATCTACCTCCATTTTCCCAGCACTTCCCCGATGATTGATGGCACATGAATCTTCATGTTCCTCATACCAATCTTGATAAGCTTGAGGATCAGATTTCTTCTTTTCTTTCCACAAGTTACAGCCTTGGCAAAAACTAGATTTTACGACAGTATCGATAACTTTTTTACTGTATCTACCAATAAGGGTTGTAACGCCAAAAAGTGAAGTAAACCCTCGCTTCTTCCAGATGCCATCTCCAGAAACCGTCAAGTGTTTTGGATTTTCATTAGGCTCAAATTCTGATAATAATTCTTGCTCTTCTTTTACAGCTTTTGATATTAGCTGATCGTAAATTGCACTTGCGGCTGTATGTAAATTATCAAGACAACTGTAGTAAGTACTGATACATAAACCTTTGCATATATCCATGACACTACAAAAAATATTTATTCCTTCTCTTCCTACTCCTAAAAGTCTCATAGCTGTAACGATCCGGCGATTAATTTCATAAGCTTTGTTCACCAACGGACATGATTGAATGTATCGAACATTTTCACAACTGCACTGTAATGTAATTTTAAATCCTAAACCGTGTGGTGCCGTTTGAGAAAATTTAATTTCTTCTTTGCAGGTAGCACACACAATTAAAGTTGAGAGAGTTTGAAAAACTGAGAAAAATTCCAGAAGACAGTACTCAAAATTTTTGTTAATAACTATTTCCTCATCTCCAAACTTTTTTAACTTTGCTGCGGAAGCACTCGTATAACTACAATCTTTTTCAGCGGTAAATTGATTTGATGAAAATCGTTTCTTCTTGTGCCTATCTGGACGACTACTGCTCCCCCGCGCACTTTTTCTATCCATTTTTAAGCAAATAAAAAAAACAAAATTTATTATTTCACAAAACTATCCACAGAGCACTTGTCTACTTCGCTTCAAGATTGAAACTAAACTGAACAGAATAATAAATGATAAACAATATCAACATTATAACTTTTGCATTGAACAGTTCCTGGTATATTTAGTATGTATATTCCTAGTATATTAAGTATGTATAAAGGTATATATAGAAGTATAAAAATATATATTGAATATATATGAAGGCTTATGTCGAAAACAAAAGAGTTCTTGGAAAGAACGAGTGCTCAAGTCTTCCAGGAACTGCCACTGTTTATTGTGTGATTCGCGACGATCGGCCGGCTTAGATGCTGCGTCACAAAATCGACTGTATCTTCGAAAATAATTCGAATTTTGAAAAATCCATTTAAGGACATATTTTTAAGGGTCTAAACTTTGAAAATATGCAAAAAAAAATCGATTTTTTCAAATTTCTAGACCAGAATACCCCCTTAATGTCAATCTGTCCTCGTACTTAGTTAACTGTATCAACCCATTCAACGACTGCGTTAGCCTGATCGGTAATATAATGACAACCCGACCAGTTACCAGCGGGGCCCATGCGAGGAGGTGCAGCCGTAAGACCTGTTTGAGCCCCCCTTACAATTATCCCCCCTTACAAGAGTCTCGTTCGTTCTTCTGTCTAGTCTAGTCCCCGAATCTTTGAGCTTACCTGCGTTGCCAAATTATTTTGACAACGTCACGAGGCCTTGCTCAGAGACGGTGGGAAGAAGAATATATGGCGAGGCTTTCGCCTACCTCCGAAGAGGCCGTTTCCTGGGCTCAAAAGAGCTATACACGCACGAGACGGTGGGAAATGCTCGAGGTCTACGGCCGACCTTACGGGGTAAGGTTCGGTCTGGTCGGGGGGTGTCACAGTGTTTACAAGCTGTGGCATTTCCCGCCGGGCTTGAGCACACTGGTGGGAGGCTCCGCCAGATGGCGGCACATCCCGAGCTATAATAAAAAGTTTATTAGAAATAAGATTTAGTTTTAAGTTAATATTGTTTATTTATATTTTATTTCAGCCCAGAAGGCGATCAGGATGGTCACCGGTGATTAAAATTAGCGTGATTTAACTTTGAAATTTAACTTAAGGTCATAGGAAGCTTCCCTGACTATCCCCGCGAGGTTGTCACGGTGTCTGTATGTATGTGTGTGTGTCTGTGTGTGTGTGTGTGTGTGTGTGTGTGTGTGTGTGTGTGTGTGCGTGTGTGTGTGTGTGTGTGTGTGTGTGTGTGTGTGTGTGTGTGTGTGTGTGTGTGTGTGTATGTGAAAGTATGTGAACCGCTTATAACTTTTGAACGGCTTGACCGATTTCATCGCGGTTGATGCCATTCGAAAGAACTTGACCAAACTTAGATTTTGAAAACTATTTGGACCGATTCAGATCAATAGATTTTGAGAAATCTTCAAAAAACTGAAAAAAAATTTTTTTTCAAATGTGGTTTTTTTGGAATAACTTTTAAACGGCTTAAAGGTTCAATTCCAAAAACTAATCAGCTCTTAACCTCAAAAAACCACGTCGATCGCCACCAGTCCGGTCAAAATCGGTTGATTTATTCGAGAGATATTGTGAACGAAAGAAAACCGAAAAAAGTATTTTTTCGGAATAACTCCAAAATTCCTAGCGCGATCAATTCAAAATTTGAGATTCTTTGTGAGGCTTAAAAAATTGCGTCGAATGCTTCTAACCGCGTAAAAATCGGTTTATTGATTCAAAAGTTATTGTGGTTTAAAAATTCAAAAAATAGTGTCATCAAATCTCTATCAGACTTTTGAGCTCGAAGAGCTTTAAAGGATAGGAAAGCAATCTCTTTGAGCTCGGAGAGCTCAAAATAACCTATAAATTATATTTTTGAGCTCGAAGAGCTCAAAAACATCATTGGTGCAATTTTAAGCGCCTAAGTATGGAATTAGCGGGAAGTTGCAGGGATGGCCTTCAGGGTGACCCTTTTTTCTAATTTTTTTCATTTTTTTCACCATAATTTATTTGTTAAAAAAATTCTAAAAATTATTAAATATCTGCTAAATTAATTTTTGTTTATATTTATTAGTGATAAATAATATGGAACCATGTTTTTATTTAAATTATAATTTATTATGATAATTATCAAAATTTTTTATTGACTTTGTTTATGTCATTTAATTTAATTTTTTTATCCAATTTAAATTGAATAAATCATTTCAAATTCATCAATTAGTAAATATAATTTTTGACATTATTATTTATAAATATTATTATGTATTGAAATCATTATTTATAAATATTGTTATTCAGTTAATAGATATTGGTACGTGTGTATGTGGTTATGTTAGACGGCGCCGTTGAAAAATGTAGTTAACGATTCTAGCTAACTAAAGTATTCCTACCAGAGCCATACAGTATCGCTACTGTAGGAAAACGTTTTGCTGTCGTAGCGCTCTACGAGTAGCTCTCTAGTAGATGGCTCCAGTAGCAATATTTTTTTTTCCGTGTACGTGAATTTAGTTGCTGTACAACTACGATACTTTGGGTTGCTTGATGAATTCAAAATTGCACTATTTAGATTCTCACCTGTCACACATTCCTGAAAATCTTGGCAATTGCAGTGAAGAGGAAGGCGAAAGATTCCATCAAGACATTAATGTAATGGAAAATCGTTATCAAGGAAAGTGGGATATCAATATGATGGCAGATCACTGAAGAGAGTGATCAGAAGACACTGAAGAGAGATCTACCTAAGAAAATAAGAAAGTGAAATAGAAACTCTTTGTGTAGGTCATTTGAAGATAAAAGGGTTAGATATAAGCGAAGAACGAATTAAAATTAAAAAATAAACGGTTTTAAAAAGATTTTTTTAAAAAATTAAAATTTTTTGAGGATTTAGGTCAAAAAATTTAAAATTTATATTCCACAGATCGGGTAACATGTTAAAGATTTTTTATTTTTATTTAAAAATCGATTTTTATCATAACGGACTTGATTTATTTTGATTTTCAGTGGGTTTTGGCCATTTATTTAGATTTTTAGAGATGTCTGAGCCATATAAATTCGAGATTTATATTCGGCGGATCGAAATCCATGAGAATCATGATTGATCTAATTTTATAAAATTTTTTTTGACACAATATCTGAAATTTTTTGTTTTTCTGCTATTTTTTGCTTTTTTTGCAATTTTTCAGGGTTTTTTGGAATTGCTGCTATCGAACTTACTAAGAAAAAGTGGAAAAAAAAAATTTTTACTATTTTTAAAAAATTCAGAAAAATTGAAAAAAATTTATCATTTATTCGGACAACCGTAATTTAGCAAAAAAAAATTTTTTTTTCCTTTTTTTCTTAGTTAGTACGATAGCAGCATTTATATAAATTAATAATCTTTTTTATTTTTTTGTTTCAGATTATTAGAAAGCTTACAATCGTGACAAGATTGGCGCGCCATTTTTTTTGTACCCCCACTTCAACACCATATAACTTTTTCAGTTTTGTATTTTTTGACTTTTTTTATTTTTTTTTGTATTCTCAAAACATTAATAAACGCCTGATAAAAAAATGTATACTAAAAATATTTTTTGTTTTTTATTTATAGCACTCGAAAAAACATCTCAAATTCGTGCTTCTACACTAGAATACCTTCTTAAACTTTTAATGGCTTATGGCCTAAATAAACTTCAGATAAGTATTAAGCGAAATAATAAGTATAAATTGCCGATTTTCGTAATTTTTCAGGTTTTTCAAAGTTTTCTCGAAAATTTGACGGTGTACGGGTCAAACTGACCTCAAATTCAGATTTAACGGGTCGAAATACATAACGATATACGGGTCCCGTCAAAAGTACTGACAACTTTTTTTTTGTGTGCCGGTGTAATTGATAGAAAAATCAATTTTTAATAAATTATATTATTGATTAAAATTTTTTAATATTTAGGCAGCGAAAAAAAATTAAATGAAGAAAAAAAACAATAAATCACAAAAAATTTATTTAAATTAAGAAAGAATTTTTTTCTTAAAAATTTTTAAACTTAAATCAAGACCAAGTTTTTCACAATTATTTACTTGATTCAAATTAATTTTTTTTTTCTGCCTATATAAACCGAAATTGAATAACTCAAATTTTAATCAATTAAATTAATAACAGATCACTTTAATAAATTAAATCTAAGTTACACATACTATGAGAATCATTATAAAAAATCGAAGATTTTTAATTCGTTTTAATTCAATCGAATTCGGTTTCAAGGCCAGAAATTCGAGGATTATTTTCGTATTCAATAGAATAAAACTAAATTAAAAATTTTTAATTCGTTTTAATTCAGTTGAATTCGACTTCAGAGCCAGAAATTTGAGGATTATTTTCGAATTCAACAGAATTAACTCGAATTGAATTATTTAAATTCGTTTTAATTCAGTTGAATTCGACTTCAGAGCCAGAAATTTGAGGATTATTTTCGAATTCAACAGAATTAACTCGAATTGAATTATTTAAATTCGTTTTAATTCGGGTAAATTCTGGCTCACCTGCCGAATTAGACGAATTAGACAGAATTCATTTTAAAGTTAGGTACCTATTCAGTGAACAGGCCCAGCCGCGATAAAGTCGCCCCTGGGGGACTCCCAATTTCACGAGCCGCACCTGTCTACCGCTAGTTCCCGCAAAAACTAACCGCCTATGAAAGCTTAGCTTACTGATCACGCCATGTCTCGGTGGTGTTATTGGCTGATCGCTCCGCTGACATGCGCAATCAGCCTTCTTTCCCAAGTCGAAGAGGAAGAAGACGCATTATTATTATGATCTTTTGCTTTCACGCTTTCGTTGCAACAAGTCGCCATTAGTGTTACTTTACTTTCGCTTTTTGCTAACAAACCGCATTTCGCTTATTTGATAAGTTAATTTGCTTAATTTAATTGTTATTAACCCGCTTTAGTTTGTTACAGATAAATTGTGTTATTTGTAAAAATAATTCTCCGCTTTTCCAGTGTTGGCAGTGTGCTCAACCACGTGTCAACCGGCTTCGCTTTATTAATCACGCAGTGCTTTATTTATCCGCTTTTATTTAAACAATCCCTTTTTTCAATTTCCAACTCCATTTTTCTCAACCTTCTCTCCGCCTCCTCGTCCATTCGCCCCTCCGCTACCTCCAGTGTATCTCCCTCCCCATTCCCTCGCCTACTTACGAACATCTCAATTTTCTCCAATCTACTCTCCAAACCATCCATTCTCACAT
This sequence comes from Cotesia glomerata, assembly GCF_020080835.1. Taxonomy (NCBI): domain Eukaryota; kingdom Metazoa; phylum Arthropoda; class Insecta; order Hymenoptera; family Braconidae; genus Cotesia; species Cotesia glomerata. The sequence goes on along the minus strand of NC_058166.1, from coordinate 6,514,060 downwards.
TCATCCTTTTCTTATCTTCCTCCCATATTTTTCTGAGTTCTGCTCTTTCCTTTCTACCTTCCTCCTTTAGCTCATCCACTCTCTTACTCACTTTCCCGCATTCCTCCGAGATCTTAGTTTCAATCCCACCTAGCTTTTTCAGGATCTCTTCCATCTCTTCCTCCGTGAGCCCTATTTTTTTATTCGGCGACTTCGCAATTAGTCTACTCCTTTTAATTATATCCCTTTCTGCCCGGTCCCTCTCAAGTCTCAATCCAATCTCCCCTTCTCTATCTTTTCTTTTACCCGAAAGAACCACCTCAGACAGATCACCAGCGCTTGATGATCTGTTTAAATCTACCCGCCTTTGAAATGGATTCAAACTTCCCGCTTTCCCCAGATTGGAATCATCCGTCATAGTCTCTCAACCCAATCCCCACTTTACCTACCGCTCCAACTACAGCTCCCGCACTAGCGCTCTGTTCCTACCTTTTCCACTACGCTACACCTAATTCTATTCCCTCTTGCCTCTCCTTGCCCCTCTACCCTCCTCCCCGACACTGGTCCTAACCTCCAACTGCTGACACGCAGAGAAACTTAGCTTACCTTGCTCCTTGCACCAATTCACGAAAATAATTTTACACGTCCAAATAATCCCCAAGTTTATCTCCCTCAACTAAACCCAAAACACACTAAATTGCCTTAAGTATTTCTACCCAAAAATTACCGAAACGATAGCACTAGATTTGACATGCGTCTACACACTACCACACCGGAAACGGAAGTCCCCCCCCCTCAAAAAAGGGAAAGAGAGGTTAGGAGAAAAAATGTCATCTTAAAGGGGATAGACATGAAGCCAGGGGTAGATTTGCAGTCGGAGGTAGAGAAAGTATGGGAGAAAATGGAGATAGTAGGGGGTAGAAAAAATATGAGAAAAATTGGGAACGTGGACAAGGAGGGTAGGGGGCTGTTGCTTATTGAACTTGAGGGGAACAAAAAGAAGAAGGAGGTGATGAAGGCCAAGAGTAAACTAAAAGGAGAAAAAATAAGAGTAGATGATGACCTGACCTTTGAAGAAAGGAGAGTGAGAAAGTTAGTCTTGGAAGAAGCAGTAAAAGAGAGGGCGCTAGGTAAAATTGTGAAGGTGGGTTATATGAAGCTCTGGGTTAATGGTGTGATGAGAAGATGGGATGAGGCAGAGGGGAGGTGGAGGCTCCAGGAGGGAAACGAGTAAGGGTGGAGGTTGGTAATAATAACAGGGGGGGTAGAAAAGCGAGAAAAATTATGGGGGGAGGGATAAGCGTTATAAGTAAAGCAGTCAATGGGGGGAAAGGTGCATATCGAATAGCCTATTGGAACGTGGCAGGTGTAAGGAACAAGGAAGAGGATTTTTGGGCTGGATTAAGGGAGTGGGACATAGTGGTGTTAATTGAAACATGGGTGGATAAGCAGAGATGGTCTAATGTCAAAGATTCGTGGAAAAAGGGATTTAGATGGGACATCCAGGAAGCAGTGATTCCGAAAGGAAGAGGGAGACCGAAGGGTGGGATTTTAGTAGGGGTGAAGGAAGGGATCGAATTAGGGAATAAAGGAAAATGGGATGTGGAAGGGTGGGTGGAAAAAGAAGTGAGACTTGGAGAAGAATCGTGGTGGATAATCGGAATTTATGTTAACGGAGACTTGGAAAGAAAAAAAGAGCTCATGAGTAGGTGGATGGATGAAACGCGGGATACCAAGGTTATATTGGGTGGAGACCTCAATGCAAGGACGGCCGCGGAAGGGGGGATCAGGATAGTCGAGGATGAGCTGGTAAGGAGTTTGAGGAGGTCAAAGGATCAGGTCATTAATAAGGAAAATACGGACCTTTGTAAGTTTCTCGAGGAGAGAGGCTGGGCTATTCTAAATGGATGTATGAAGGGAGACGAGGAAGGAGATTGGACTTTTATTGGGGAGAGAGGCAGCTCAGTGATTGCCCTGGTCATCATTGACCTGGTCATCATGGAGGAAAGGGGCTGGGAAAGAGTGTCCGAGGTGACGGTGGAGGATAGGACCGAATCGGACCATTTACCCGTAGTAGTCAAGGTAGAGGTGCAAGGGAAGAGGGCAAGAGCGGACACAGGGAAGCACAAGAAGGGGCTGGGGAGAGGAATATGGGACAAAGATGGCATAGAGAGGTTCCAGGAAGCAATTGGAAAAGGAGACAGTGGAGGAAAATCACTAGAAGAAGACTGGAAAGCCTTGAAAGAGAGAATTAAAGAGGCTATTAAGGAATCGGAAAAAGTTATAAGAAAGACGAGTGGTTTGACTTACTGGTGGGACGAGGAGTGCAGGGAAGAGAAGAGAAAACTTAGGAAAGTCTTACAAAGATGCCAAAAAGGAAGAATAAGGACTGAGGAGTACGTAAGGGTTAAAAAATGCTATAAGAAGATGTGTAAGGAGAAGAAGATGGCAGCACTCGAGGAATGGGAAGAGAGGGTTAAAAATGCACATTCAGAAGGACAGATTTGGAAGGTGGTAAATGAGGGTAGAAAAAGAAGAGGGGCAGTAAATGCAGATATAGAAATGGAAAAGTGGGATGAACATTTCAGGGACTCACTGGGGGGAAAAGAAGACATGGTAAGGAGGGAAAGCTCGGTGAAAGAGGATACCTTAGGGGAGAGAGATGAGATGGAAGAAGATGATATCTTGCTTGAGGAAGTAAAAGATTTGGTCAAAAAGATGAAAGATCACAAAGCGATGGGAGAAGACGGGATTCCAAACGAGGCGTGGAAATATGGGGGGGAAGAAATTATATTAGAATTGTGGAAAATTTGTCAGAGGGTTTGGGTTGGTGAAGGGTGGCCGGAAGAATGGAAAGACGGGGTAGTAGTTCCAATCGCTAAGAAAGGAGATGGAAAGAGGGTAGATGATTATAGGGGGATCACGATTACGCAGACTGCGTACAAGGTGTATGTAGGAATTCTGGAGAGGAGGCTTAAGAGGGAGGTCGAAGGGAAAGGAATCTTACCGGAAACACAAGCAGGTTTTAGGGAACGAAGGGGGACGATAGACCACATTTACGTTCTTAATTACCTCATTAATAGAGAGATAGCAAAGAAAAAAGGGAAGCTAGTAATTCTGTTTGTGGATTTTAAAGCGGCCTTCGACACGGTAGGTAGGGATGAGCTAGTGAAAGGGATGATTAAGAAGGGAGTAAGTTTAGGATTGGTTAGGAGATGTGAACAGGTGTTGAGAGAGACATGTGCCAGGGTGAGGATAGGAGGGGAGTATGGAAAAAAATTCTGGACGGAAAAGGGGGTTAGACAAGGGTGTCCTCTCAGTCCTTTACTATTCGTGTTGTTTTTAGCGGACCTGGAGGAGGAACTGGAGAAGGGTAGATCGGGAGGGGTGGAGTTATCAGGAGGTAAAAAGGTGTACTCCTTGGCGTACGCAGACGATGTTGCTCTACTAGCAAAAGAGGAAGAGGATATGAGAGGAATGATAAGAACGCTGGAAAGATACGTAGACAGTAAGAAGTTGGTAGTAAACGTAGGAAAATCGAAGATAATGAGGTGTAGGAAAGGTGGAGGTAGGAAGAAAAAAATAGCTTGGAGATGGAAGGAAAAAGAGTTGGAGGAGGTGGGTAGATACACGTACCTGGGTTACGTGGTAAGGGCGAATGGAGATCAGGGAGTGCATGTGAGAGAGAGAATGGTAAAAGGGGCAAGAATTTTGGGGCAAGTGTGGGGTTTAGGAAAAAGGAAGTTTGGTAAGGATTGGGCTAAGAGATTGTGGTTGTTTGACAAATTAGTATGGTCTGTAATGAACTATGGGGTGGAGATATGGGGTTGGAAATGTCGGGAAGAGATTGAAAGAATTCAGGAAAGATATTTGAGATGGGTGCTTGGAGTTTCAAGGAGAGTGGCTGGTTATTTGGTAAGGGAAGAGCTGCAAAGGGACAGGTTGGAGGGGAAAGCAGGGATGAGAGCGTGGAGTTACGAAAAAAGGATTGAGGAAGGGCGAGGTGGTCAATTAGCTTGGAGATGTAGAATGGAGATGAGAAAAAGAATAAAAGCAGGGAGAGGTTTGGTAGGTTGGGAATTAGAGAGGGAAAACTACTTTAAAGAAAGAGGATGGAATCTTCTAGAGGTAGAAAGGAGCTGGGAGGAAGGGTGTATGAGAGGAGAGGAGTTAGTAAGATTGGAGAAAAGAAGGCAAGAGAAGGAAAGGTGGGACAGGATAAGTGAATCTAGAAGTAATAGGGATTACAAATTTATAAAGGGACTAGGAATACCCGGATATCTTAAAAAAGGATGGAGTGAAGAAAGATGGAATAGGGTGGCGAGATTTAGATTAGGAGACGCACTGAAGGGGGACAGGTACTGGGAGAATAAGGAGGATAGGCTATGCAAAGTATGTCATTTAGAAGAGGAGACGTGGGAGCATGTCTGGGAGGTGTGTTCTGGGCTAGGGGTGGACAGAGGGTGGCAGGAGATGAGATCAGAAGTACTGGGTGACGAAGGACAAGGAGAAACTTGGCTTACAGGGATTGAGATGCTATGGGGGGACAAGGAGAGGGTGTAAGGGGGTCGCGAGTAGTAAAATACAACGGAAGCGGAGGTCTCTCGAGTGCGTGTGCAATTGAGGTATGGAGGTATGGGTGGAGTATGACTGCGGGTTTTTTCTTTGCTATGATAGCTTTCTTTTTCCCGCCAGTGTGAGCATTCTGTGTGTTTGAGGTTGTAAATACTGTTGGATTAAGCGTTATATTATAATGAAGTATGTAGATTAAGACTTAGGTTTAAGCACAATTTTTGTAAGTGGAATGGGAGTCTGCTGTTTGTACCCCATAAAAAAAAATGGGCAAATAAAGCAATATTATTATTATTATTAATTAAAAATATTTTATGATTATTTAAACAATCCGCTAACATATTTGAATAATTACAGAAAGAGCGGAAAAGCGGGGATCAGGTTTAGGGTTGGATATCTCAATTAAAACGCGTAATTTATTATCAAAAATAACACTAGTAATTTATTTACATTAATTACACTCAATATTTAATATTTTTAATAGCGGATTGTTAAGATAAAAGCGGATTTGTAAATTACAGCGTGGGTTGCAAAAGCGAAGCCGGTTGACACGTGGTTGAACACTTTGCCGGCACTGAAAAAGCGGTGAAATAAATGCACTGATAACACAATTTACCTATAACAAATTAAAGCGAATTATTAGCGGTTAATTTAAGCAATTTAAATTATAAAAATAGCGAAATGCGGTTAATTAACAATAAGCGAAAGTAAAGCGGAATTAATGGCGACTTGTTGCAACGAAAGCGTGGAAGCGAAAGATAATAATGATAATTCGTCTTCTTCCTCGTTGACTTGGAGAAGAAGGCTAATGCGCATGTCCAGCGAGAGCGATAGCCAATCAATAATTCGTTCTATTGATGTCGACATCGATAGCCAATAGTAAAATTCAATACATGTGGCGTGATCGAGCGGTCGATTGGCGCAAGCGTGTGAAAATTAGCGGGAACGAGCGCTTGTCAGGTGCGTATTGTAAATTTGGGGAGCCCACAGTGACGTAGTGCTCACTAAGTGGGCCTGTTCACTGAACATTCTCCCCGGCGTTGGCGGCTGCGTCGACAAGATCATCCTCTTCATGCGTCAGTGGCAAGACACAAAGCTTTGTAATTGGGCGTACCAGCTCTGTGTTAACTGTCTTCACAGTTACCACGCGGATTTGTCCATCTGCTCCTGGATGGACAGCAATCACTTTGGCTAATGGCCACTTGGTTGGCGGAAGATCCTCAGTGGTGATCAGTACAACTGAACCCACTTTGATCTGGTTGCGTTGATGATGCCACTTTGAAATGGCCTGGTAGCGGTGGATACAGTCCTGGTAGTAGCGTTTCCAGAAATGTTGCACCATTTGCTGGACTTGTTCCCAGTGCGAGAGCCGAGCAGGTTGTAAATCTGTCAGCGATGGCTCTGGGACTGCGGTCAATGACTGTCCGATTAAGAAATGACCTGGAGTTAATACAGCCAGGTCAGCAGGATCTTCATTAAGCGGTGTAAGCGGTCTGGAATTCAATATGGCTTCAATTTGAGCCAGTAGCGTCGAATACTGCTCAAGCGTCAATAGCGAGTCTCCGATTGTTCTTCGGAGGTGAAATTTAATAGATTTCACAGCGGCTTCCCATTTTCCTCCAAAATGTGGAGCTCCAGGCGGATTGAATTTCCAGTTCGTGCCATCTTGCGCGATCAGACTTGATAATTCTCGTAATGTGCGGGATCCTGCTGCGAATAGTCGTTTCAGCTCTTTTTCTGCTCCTACGAAATTGGTTCCACAGTCAGAATATAGCGTGTGGCAGATACCTCGGCGACTAGTGAAGCGGCGATAAGCGGCGATGAAAGCGGCAGCGGTGTAGTCAGTTACTAGCTCTAAGTGTACAGCTGAACTGAACATGCATACAAAGACTGCAATCCAGCCTTTGTATGTTTTTGCTCCACGTCCTTGAAACGTTTTCAGCGTGATAGGTCCAGCGTAGTCGAGTCCTGTATGCAAGAAGGCTCGAGTTGGCTGTACTCGTGCGGCGGGTAGTTGACCCATCAACTGTTGAGCGCGTTCTCCACGATGTCTCGTGCAAATTACACAGCGTAGAATAAAGGATCTGACTGGAACACGGCCTCCAATGATCCAGACAGCTTTGCGTAATTCAGCGAGCGTGAGCTGAGTACCTCCGTGAAGCGTTTTGCGGTGCGAATCATCAATCAATATTGATGTAAGCGGTGAATGTCTCGGCAGTATTGCTGGATGCTTCTCTTCTGGGTCCAACAATGCGTTTTTTAAGCGGCCACCGACTCTCAGGACCCCCTGATGGTCGATGAACGGAGTCAGCTTAGTGATGCTGTTGTTTTTTGGCAGATCATCACCATCTTGAAACGTATGAATCTCTCTAGCGAAATATTGTCCTTGAGTGAACTTAATCAAGGTCAATTTAGCGCGCTCCAGGTCTGATGGAGTAAGCGGGTAGGCCAGCGAAGATTGTGGAACTCTTTTAAAGCGGTCGATGGCACGATGCCAGATGCTAAGCTTCCGTAGCAGTGGAAACAGCTGCGTGTAATGCGACAGTAATTGTTGGAGCAGGCAATTTTCTGCTTTCCAAGTTACTAATGTCAGACCTTGGCGTTCTTCTCGATGCGTTGCGTTGTCGGTTGGAGGCTCAAGAGTGGGCCAAGAGGATTCTGGTTCATGAAGCCACGTAGGTCCATGCCACCAGAGAGCGTGTTGTTTCAGTTTTAGCGTAGGTATACCTCTTGAAGCGCAGTCAGCGGGGTTTTGTTTTCCTGGAATAAATTTCCAGGAGACATCTCGAAGCGTTTCTTGGATTTTTCCCACTCTATTGCGGACGAATGTCTTCCAGCGGATTGTGATGGTCTTCAGCGGTGCTACTTGCGTTTTTGAACACAAAAGTGAGACCTTTGTGTTCCCATCAGCGTCAGTGACTCTCAAATAAACAGCGGCAGCCATAGCGTTTTGCGAAGCGTCTGAGAACCCGTGCAATTCCATAGTTGCTCCAGGTGCTATATTATTCCAGCGTGGAATGCGGATGGATTCGATGTTTCGAAGATCCTCGCGGTATCCAGTCCATTTGTGAATGAGTGATGGTGACAATTGTTCATCCCATGACACTCTATCTAGCCACAGATCTTGCATAAAGATCTTGGCTTTGACGACTATTGGTGCGAGAAGTCCTAGCGGATCATACAGTTTAGCGATTTCAGACAAAATAGCTCTCTTTGTCTTAGGCGTATCTGGCGGTAGCGTGTACTTGAACTGGAGAGCGTCAGTGCGTGAATTCCAGTACATGCCCAGGATTTTTACTGGTGCATCACTGATTTCTTTAAGCGGTGTATCCAGCTGCTTTTCTGGAGCGACTTCAGCGAGTAACCGTGGGCTATTGCTAGCCCATTTGGCAAGCGGGAAGCAGCCTGCTGCACACAGAGCTTTTGTTTGTACTGCAGCCTTGATAGCGTCTTCTTCGTTGTCTGCTCCACCGTAGATGTCATCTACGTAGCGTGTATCCAACATTGGAGCAACAGCTAGCGGAAAGCGGTGTCCTTCATCCTTCACAAGTTGAATGAGCACACGTACAGCGTCAAAAGGTGCACTAGCGGTTCCGTATGTGACTGTCTTGAGACAGTAAGCGTCTACCAGGTCATTCTCATCTGTCCAGAGAATGCACTGAAGCGGCCAATCAAGAGAGTCGACCTCAATCTGTCTGAACATCTTGGTGATGTCAGTAGCGAATAGAATTTTATTGCAGCGGATTCTCAACATCACGTCAAAAATGTCAATTTGCGTTTTGGGTCCTGCGTGAAGAATATCATTCAATGAAATTCCTGTAGATGTTGCACAGGAACCATTGAACACTGTGCGGAGCTTCGTAGTGGTACTATCAAGCTTCAATACCCCATGGTGAGGCAAGAAATAAGCGTTTGCGGGCAATTCGTTGACTGGTACTCGTACCATGTGTCCTAGTTGAATATATTCTGCCATGAATGCACGATACATGTCAGAATATTCTTTTTCTCGCGACAAGCGAGTTATTAATCTGCGGAGTGACCCCATAGCTGCGTTGATAGAGTCGCCAAGTTGACTCTCAAGGGCCTTAAGCGGTAATCTCACTACGTAGCGTCCATCAGGCTGTCGATAATGCGTTTGACGAAAGTGAATTTCACATTCGTCTTCTTCAGCGGTGTTGAGCGGTGAACTTCCTGATGGAACTTCTTCCTGTTCCCAAAACTTAGCGATAGCGTCTTGTAATTCAGTATCTACTGACGCATGTAGTGCTGCGTGTGATGTTGAAGCGTGTTTAGCGGTGACAGCCCCATAGACGATCCAACCAAGCGTGGTGGGTTGTGCAATAGGAGCATTGCGAGGTCCTCTTTGAATCTCTGCGTTCATGATCTGTGCGGCTGGCGATGCACCTAGAATAATGTCTACAGGACGCGGCTGTAGATACTGCGGGTCGGCTAGTTGGAGATTCTCCAGATGCGGCCATTTCGGATCAGCGATCACGAACGATGGAAGATCTACCGTCAATGTTGGTAGAATATGCATGCTGACATGCATTGATGCGGTCGAATACAGCGAACGAAGCTCAATTGTGCTCACACCTAGTGAGCTTCCTGCGGAGACATTGCCGATGCCCTTGAGCATGACCATGTCACGCTGTAGCGGTTGTCCGAGCTTCTTGAAGAGCGTCTGTCTCATAAATGAGAGCTCTGAACCTTGATCAATCAAGACTCTGGCGGTGATTGGATTGCCATGATGCGGGCGGACCTGGACTAAGGCGGTAGCTAGTAATACTTGAGCGGAAAGCGAATCTGAAATAATCAACAGTTAATTTCAAGTTGTAAACGGTCTAAAGGGAACGATTAGTTGCCTGTGCGGAAGATGTAGACTGCGGTGAAGCTGGTTTCGTTGGTGCATCCAAAATGGATGGACATGTGGTGACGTTGACCACATTTTCGGCAATCTTGAGCGGTCTTGCAATCTGCGGCGCGGTGCGGAACACGAAAGTTGAAGCACAAATTGCATTTTTCAACTATCTTGTGTAATTCTCCATAGCGAAGTTATTTAAGGCCCGAAGTCGAGTTTTCAGTCTTAATAAACGGAAAGTTCAGCGTACCGGTGTACGAATGACTATCAGAAGCAGCACCCGATGTGCTCTGCGATGCTCCTGACACTCGACCTTTCCTAGCGGGATTACACTTCACTTAACACAGCACAATTTTTAGCGGTATAATTAATTAATTTAATTGAGATAGAGCCAGCCTGATCCGGCTCGAGGGACCAATGAATAATTACAGAAAGAGCGGAAAAGCGGGGATCAGGTTTAGGGTTGGATATCTCAATTAAAACGCGTAATTTATTATCAAAAATAACACTAGTAATTTATTTACATTAATTACACTCAATATTTAATATTTTTAATAGCGGATTGTTAAGATAAAAGCGGATTTGTAAATTACAGCGTGGGTTGCAAAAGCGAAGCCGGTTGACACGTGGTTGAACACTTTGCCGGCACTGAAAAAGCGGTGAAATAAATGCACTGATAACACAATTTACCTATAACAAATTAAAGCGAATTATTAGCGGTTAATTTAAGCAATTTAAATTATAAAAATAGCGAAATGCGGTTAATTAACAATAAGCGAAAGTAAAGCGGAATTAATGGCGACTTGTTGCAACGAAAGCGTGGAAGCGAAAGATAATAATGATAATTCGTCTTCTTCCTCGTTGACTTGGAGAAGAAGGCTAATGCGCATGTCCAGCGAGAGCGATAGCCAATCAATAATTCGTTCTATTGATGTCGACATCGATAGCCAATAGTAAAATTCAATACATGTGGCGTGATCGAGCGGTCGATTGGCGCAAGCGTGTGAAAATTAGCGGGAACGAGCGCTTGTCAGGTGCGTATTGTAAATTTGGGGAGCCCACAGTGACGTAGTGCTCACTAAGTGGGCCTGTTCACTGAACATATTAAATAAATATTAAGTGTAATTTGTGTAAATTAATTTATAGTGTTGTTATGTCGAGCCGAGTCGACATAGTAATAATAATAATGAAAAGACTTCAAAGATAATTTTTCTTCAAAATTTTATTCTTTTCTTTTTTTTATGTATTTGTTCATAAAACATTTTAAGGAAAATTATCTTTGGTTATATTGGAGTTCGACCAACAGTTTCTTTATCTGTCAGTTAAAATTTTAAAAATAGTTATTTTATTACTTCTAAGAACCCGAATGCACAGATGCATTAGGCGAGATCGTAAATTCCAGAATTTGGAAACCTAAGTACACAGGACGAGGTAATAAAGGTAATCCTCACTGTTTTCATTTATCTCCCGCTGGGAACTCAAATAACCGAATGTTGGTTGAACTCAAATATGACCGGAAAAAAATATATTTTGGAAACTATAAAGATTAAGGAACATAAAAGTTTAAACTTTTAAAATAAAATAAAAATCCAAATTCTAACATTATAACTAAGGTTAAACATTTGCAATAAAATAAAGCTAAACTTTAACTTTAAAACAAAATGAACAACAAGTTAAATATTCGTTAAATTTTCAATATTTCTAACAAAACTATGATCTCAGATGTTAACATTTATAAATAAATAATCGATAAGTTAAACATTAGTAATAAAACGAGAATTAAACTTTAACTCTTAAGAACAACGAATAAAATAAAATCTTAAACCTTAACATTTCAAATAAACAATGAAATAAATAATAACCTTCAGAATTTGTAACAAATTAAATGAATAGTTAACAATTCATAGAGACATAAATAAATAAATTCAACATTTATAATAAATAAATAGATTTTTAACAACAAATGTTAAGTGGGGTCGACGTGGAGGGACTGGTACGACTCCTGAAACGTTGGGGCCCTTAGGAAAGGGAAGGCCCTCAGCCTTAATTGGTTTAGAGTTTTCCCCGACTCCAGAATTAGGAATTAGGAAACGCCCCGGCTTTCCGTGCGGACTTGAAATGGTTATGAAGGGTAAGCAGTCTAGTTTTTGACCTCTCTCGGAGTAGTGCAGTTTCCAAAAAACAAAAAAATAGGGGAACCCAGGTTCCTAGTTACGAGTAGACACCCACGGAAAGCCATGGCATTCTTCGATACTAAGTAAGTTGTTGTATTAATTTTGTATTGATTAATAATTTTCTGTGGATTCACAATATATCATCACAATGAATTTAAAATTTTGACTTTGTAATTTCACAAGATTTCGACCATTCCCTACCAGCCAAAAGATTCCCTTATCTATTAGCGAAAGCTAGGGTAAAAATAAAATAAATTAATAAAAAAATATTATGTCTCGACATAACATTTTTGGGGGCTCAGCCGGGATACTTTTGGCTGTTGAGAAGACTGAATACCATTAAAGTGAGTTACTACAACTAAAATAAGAAACAATTTCTTTGATAACGATGACTCGATAAACTTAACATGACTATTTTGAAATTACTACATTAATTATTATAGGAATTTAATACGAGTTTCAAATTTTTTTTTTTTTTGTTTGTTTGTTTAAATTTGTTTTCTCTCTCAAAATTTTAGATTTGTTAAATATTTAAAAGTGAAAGTAATATGATTTTTCAATTTTGATATAATAAACGTAAAAATTTTTTTTTTTTTTATTATTTCTTTTGAAATTCGAGATCTAATACAGTAATTTCATAAAAATTAAATACTTAAAAGTGAAAATTAATATGATTTTTCAATTTTGATATAATAAACGTAAAGATTTTTTTTTTTTATTATTTCTTTTGAAATTCGAGATCTAATACAGTAATTTCATAAAAATTAAATACTTAAAAGTGAAAATTATATGATTTTTCAATTTAAAAAAAAAATTTTTTTTTTATCAAATTCAGTATCTGGAATTAGAATATAGTGGAATTTTTGTTTTTGTTTTTTTTTAACTTGATTTTATGGATTCTGATGGGAGATTTCAATTCCTTTTCAAAAGATTAAAAGAAAAAAAAAATAAAAAAATAATAACAACGTACTTACAGTGCAAATGGCTCTGAAAGGTAACAATTTAACCTGCGATTTTTTTTTTTACACCCTATCTCTGAAAATATGGTCCAATGATTAAACAAATAGCTGAAGTTGATTGTTTGGGTATTTCCGGTTGGTTGCCATATCTAATTTCTATATATTCAATTTATTTACATTAGAATTTAATTTGAGAAAACTGAAATTATATGTCCGAGGAAAAGAAATACACCCTTCGAAGTCAAGGGGATAGTAACTTATTGCCAGGATTACCACATCCCACTCGCGGATCTCGTAATTTTACATTTATTGATTCAGGGTTAGGAACTACGGGTCTTCCTGGAATTTCTGACGACGAGAGTCCTGAACGTTCACGGCCGGTTACTCCCGCAGTTGGTGTTGATCAGAATCTTCAAGTTGAAAACCCTGGTGACAACCAGGTTGAGTTAGGAAACCCACTGGGAAATCAACTTCCTCCAGTCGGGATTCAAGTCGAAAATCAAAACAATAATCATCAAATTGACAATCCTCCGAATAACCTTTTTCCAGTTGCCGATTTAAATAACGAAGACAACATGGTGTTGCCTACTAACCAAAATATTTCACTTAATGATGCACTGGTTTGTGTTCCTCGGTTTGAAGGACTCCCGAGTGCCTTAATAGATTCTGCTGCCTGTTGTCGTGATGCTAAAGGGATGCTCCCTGACGCCGCTGAGGCAAATTTGACCAAATTAGTGTATGCGAGTAAATTGAGTGCTAATGTTAAAGATTCTTTAGAAAATGTTATACCTAGAACTATTGAAGAATTAAGTGCGTTAAAAAAGGCTTATGTTTCTAGTAAATCTTTGTTTGAATTACAGGGGGAATTAGGTCGAATGTTTCAGGGAGATAAAGAACCTGTTATCGAATTTGTAAACAGATTAAGGAAGAAGGGTAGAGAAATAGTTGAATGTTTCATGAGCGAGAATCCTAACGTAGATCCCGCAGTTTTAGCAGCATATAAAACTGAAATAAATAATTCTATTACAAGTTGTTTTACTCGAAATCTTAAAAATGAAATTGATCAGAGAATGTCGACTCATGAAACGGTAGAGTCGGCACTCACTGAAGCTTTAAAAATAGAAAAAAAGCTAAGCGCACGGAAAGATTTAAGAAATAGTTATAGTAAGAAATAGTTATATAGTAAATATCATGTCTCCTGATGATGGGAAGAAGAAGAATAGTAATAACAAACCGGTAACTGTTGCAGTAAATAATACAAACAATCCTACAAATTCTATTAATAGCAACTCAAATAACGTCAATACCAATCAAATTCAGAATCGTAATACTAATAATACTAATAATAACGCTAATAAGTCTAACAATAATTTCAATAATAATAATAACTCAGTTTCATCAACTAGTGCTGGAGTCATTTGTTATAAATGTGGGGTTCCTGGACATACCACGAGGACTTGTCCTCAGAGTAAGTGTCAGGTTTGCGAAAAGTTAGGACATACAGCGAAAGCTTGTCCTCAAGTAGGTGGAAATAATCAAAACGGAACAAATGGTTTTACTGTACGGTGTCAATTATGTGGCACACGCGGACATTCAGCTAAAAATTGTACGTCTTTGTCAACAAACTCTAATGTAGCTTCTTCTTCTTCTTCTTCCCCTCAATATTGTAGTTACCATAACAGTAGAAGTCATAGCGATGCAAATTGCAAAACCTTAAAAGCTATGAACCTCGCCCAGGGAAACCGGGTGACGTTTATTTCCACGGGCGCGGGAATGGACACCCACCCGGCGCGCCCCACCGATTCGATCAACCAAGTTCAGGAAGTCACCCTGGACGATCATCTTGCATAATGACCGTAGACATAAAAAAGAATTGGGACGACTTGCCGTACTCGGTTGTGGGCAAGTCGACCCATAATGAAGACATCATTATGATGTTGGATTCCGGAGCTTCTCCGAGTTTAATAAAAAAAAAATTTTTGAGTCCACGTTCCAAGATTAATACTAATGAAATAATAGAGTTACACGGTATAGCAGATGTACCTATACCCACGTTAGGTAGCATCCAATTGAAGCTATTTGGAAAAGAAGCGGTTTGCCATGTGGTACCAGATAGTATGGCTATCCCTCACGCTGGCCTAGTTGGTTCTCAATTCTTCTCGTCTCACGGAGCTAAAATAGATTACAAAAATCGAACTTTGGAAATAGATACTGTTAAACATCCTTTTTATAAAATGAATAAAATTGAAGACGGGGTCATGTATGTACCACCTCGTTGCGAGTCAACATTTTTTGTTAAGGTTAAGAATCCAGAAGTTAAAGAAGGCTATCTTCCTCGCTTTAAAATATGTAAAGGCGTTTTTGCCGGAAATTGTATGGTGCGTGTCAGCAATGACCGAGCGTATTTACAAGTTTATAACACCACCAACACTGAAGTAGCTATTAAAATTCCAACCTTACACATACAGGAGGTGGAAAGTATCTGTTCACCTCGTCCAGCTGTTCAAGAAAATGATTATGGAAATTTTATTGAAATTCTCGGGGTAACTAAAAGAATTTACACTGTCACTAAAACACATTTTGATGAAAATAGGTTTGAAAAATTAAAACCTCTTTTAAAATTAGATTATTTGGATGCATCAGAAAAAACTCATGTAGAACATTTAGTAAAGAAATATTCAGATTGTTTTTATATTCCAGGCGAACCTTTAGGTTCGGCCAACTGTTATAAACATAGAATTCCCACCACTTGTGATTTTCCTATTACCACTAAACAATATCGTTTGCCTCATTCAGTAAAACCTGAAGTAGGTAAACAAATTCAGGAGGCACTCCAAACAGGCATTATTAAGCCTTCGGAGTCGCCTTATAATAGTCCCATCTGGATAGTACCTAAAAAAGCCGATTCACAAGGTAACAAACGTTGGAGATTGGTAATAGATTTTAGAAGCTTGAATGAAAGAACGATTACAGATGCATATCCGTTACCTAGTATAATCGAGATTCTTGATCAGTTGGGGGGGTCTAAATATTTTTCTGTTTTTGACTTGGCGTCGGGTTATCACCAAATCGAGATGGATCCTAGGGACAGTTGTAAGACGGCTTTCTCCACCCCTCAAGGTCATTGGGAATTTTCCCGAATGCCTTTTGGATTGAAGAATGCGCCTGCAACTTTCCAACGGTTGATGGATACGGTGTTAACTGGACTCCAAGGAGTCTCTATGTTTGTCTACTTAGATGACATAATAGTATTTGCAAAAAATTTAGAAGAACATGAGACGAGGATTGACCAGTTGATGCAAAGATTACGTAAAGCTAACCTTAAACTCCAACCAGACAAATGCAATTTCCTCCGCTCCGAAGTTAACTATTTGGGACATATTATTAGTAAAGATGGTTTGAAGCCGGATCCTTCGAAGTTGGAAGCGGTTGAAAAGTTTCCAACTCCGAAGAATCAGAAAAATATTCGTGAATTTTTAGGACTAACTGGCTATTATCGTAGATTTATTAAAGATTTTGCTAAAATTTCTAAGCCATTAACTAAGCTTTTGGAAAAAGAGTCTATCTTTAATTGGGAAAAAGAGGCTCAGGAAGCTTTTGACACACTTAAGAAGGCGTTATGTACCGCCCCTGTCTTACAATACCCGGACTTTACAAAACCGTTTGTTATTACCACGGACGCTTCGGGTATTGCGATAGGTGCTGTGCTGTCACAGGGGGAAGTCGGTAAAGACCTTCCTATTGCATATTATTCCAGAGTATTACGCGGAGCCGAGTTGCGCTACGACACCTATGAAAAGGAAGCCTTGGCCATGGTCCAGGCTGTTAAAAATTTTAGGCCGTACGTATATGGCCAAGCGTTTAGAATTATTACAGATCATAAGCCGTTAGTTTGGTTCCGGACTGCTAAGGATGGAAATGCTCGTATTCTCAAGTGGCGATTAAAATTAGCTGAATATAATTATAAGGTAGATTATAAGCCTGGTAAAATTAATTTGAACGCGGATGCATTATCTCGTAATCCTCCTGAAATTGTAAAGGTCACGACTCGTGCCCAGCATAAAATCATTGAACAAGGTAATTCAGTAAAACAAGGTTCTTCTCAAGGGTTAAACAACCCTCACGAATTAGCACATGACAGTGCTCCAGTGATAGAGAGTGCGGACGAGTTGGAATCCTCTGAGATTCGGGCATCACCGGTTGCTGATGTGCCGAATAGTCTGGAAGGGGCCCCCGGTACAGTCGAGCCGCATAAAAAACGCAGGGGAAGACCACGCAAGGTGGTAGCCAACTCTGAAGCCCCAGTTGAAGCAAACCGACCTGAACCTTATTCAGATCTGGAAGCTTCCCAAGTTAGTGACTCGGACACGGATGACGAAGACTCGTCAGACGTAGAGTCTCAAGGTTCGTTACAACAAGTAACTACAGATAGTCAAAATATTTCGTCTTCACATAAGACTAATATTGTTGTGTCTAAAGAATTATTTCAGTATCGACAGGATACTTTGGTTTACTTCCTCGATACGAACGGTTTTCCGATTGATAAAGGTTCTCGAGGTTTAAAGGAATTAGGTCGGTTACCACGATCTGGAGCCATGGAGACGGGACAGGTCTTCTGGACTAAAATAAGTCAAAAAAATTATTTTGGGTTAATTGTATTCAACGCCAATGGAGAATCCGCCTTGCGTGTTCAAAGTAACATTGGCAAGACTCTGGTCAAGTTGAAAGGAATTCTAAGAGATAAAGGTTTGAAGACCTTTTCTATAGCCTCCTCCGATCAGGTAGCAAATGTGTCTTGGTTGGAAATTTTCAAAATGTTAACTGACGTTTTCATTTCTCAACTCGATATTAAAGTAATAATATGTACTGGAAAGATTCATTACGTTCCTCCTGAGGAACGTGACAAAATATTTTATGAGGCTCATAATGCTCCTATGGGCGGGCATAAGGGAGTCTCTAAAACCTACAATAGGATTAGACAAAATTATGTCTGGGAGGGGCTAAAGGAAGACGTACAACGTCGCATCCAGCAATGTTTGAATTTTCAATTGCGTAAATTGGTACGAGTTAAAACTCGCCAACCGATGCTCATTACTGATACGCCGGGAACTGTCTTTGAGAAGATCGCGATGGATATCGTTGGTCCTCTACCAGTTACCAAGGGTGGTAATGAGTATATTCTCACTATACAAGATTTGTTGTCGAAATTTTGTGTAGCAATTCCAATTAAAGATATGTTAGCGATGACGGTTGCGGATATGTTTTTGAAACGTTTTATCTGTATTTATGGGGCGCCCAAGGCTCTATTGACAGATCAGGGACGTAATTTCATCAGTACGTTCATGCAACGCATTGCTAAACGTTTTAAGATTAAAAAATTTCAGACCACGGCGTTTCGGCCGCAATCTAACGGGTCTCTTGAAAGATCCCATCATGTTCTGGGAGAATTTTTAAAGCAATACGTAAGTCAGGAAAGGGATTGGGATGACTGGCTCGAGTTGGCCACCTTTTCTTATAATACTTCAGTGCATGAGGGCACTAAGTATACACCGTACGAGTTGGTATTCGGAAAGGTCGCTCGCGTTCCTTCCGAAGAACCTCTGCATGCGTTAGATTGTTTACCCACATACAATAATTATATAAGTGATTTGGCAACACGATTGATGGATATACGTAAATTAGCTCGTGAAAACTTGATTAATTCTAAGGAAAAATCTAAAATTTACTATGATAAGAAATTAAAGGTAGTAAAATATAAAGTAAATGATATGGTATTCTTGCTGAGGGGTCCCAAACCCAACAAGTTTGGCAACCATTATGATGGACCATATCAGATAATGGAAGTTTTACCCAATAATAATATAAAAATCAAAATTAGAAATAAGATTAAGGTAATACATCCAAACAGGTTGAAACTCACTACAATTTCAGAGTCAAATGCAAAAGAACAAAATAAGTTAAATAAGTTAAACAAAAAGAAAAGGATCTCGAATGAAGATCCGGATTTCCAATGTTAATATTTTCTTTATTTTTCAGAATTAACCTCATGACTTTGTTATTGTTTATGCTCATCGATACACGGGTATTAGCCATGATCGGGTATGACTGTGGAGCTAAAAATCTCAATATGACAACAATATCTCTCCTAGATATTGATGATTGTGAAATTGAAACAAGTCGAGTCGAAGAATCCTTAAAAGATATATACTTACTACAACTAAATGAATTTGAATTTGTTGATATCCTCCAATGTAAGATTGAATTACACCGCACTATCCACTACTGTGGCATGCACTCGCATGTCTCGCTAGTCGATAGTAGCTATATGGAGTACATACAACCAATATCACGCGAAATGTGTCAAATAGCGCACAATCATTTCACACTAAGCGTGGGCTCCACAGTCATTGATGGTCTAATGGCAAACGCGACAACGACGAGAAGTATCACCTTTGCGGGCCGGGTTTCAAATGATGGATCCTGTAAAGGCACACAATATTCCGATCCATATGGCACTTGGGACGACGTTGTCGTCACCGGGTTGGTTAAAATAGGACTCCATACGGGGTCAGCTAGAGTTAAGGTTGAAGACAATAAAGTGCACCTTCCCTCAGGTTACACGTGTAAGCTAAATTCGGGACACTGCGTGGACCCTGACGGTGGGTACACTTTCTGGGACAGTCTCCCACGAAGGTTTTGTAAAGACAATACCTATACTGCTCTCTATAAGGGAGTAGCAATTAGGCTTAAGTCCGAGAAGGAAACAATTTATACTGTTAATGTAAGGGACACCAGTTTTTCGCTAGCGACGACTGGAGTCGACTCTACCTGTGGTTTCTCCATATATAAAACGGAACACCCTAAATTATTTATAGTCCAAGATAAAAATCTTGAGATGCTAGAGAAAAACGTAGTATTCAATCTAAGTCCAGATAATATGGACATGTTTCTGTACATTAATACCAAATTTGTATATGTGGAGAGATACTTACGGAGTCAGGTCCTCGGGTTATATAAAGATGTATTGTTACATAGGTGTAAGTTGGAGAAAGAGATTTTAAAGAACAGCCTAGCAATTGCATCAGCTCAACCAGACGAATTTGCATACCGTTTCATGGATGAAGCGGGGTACATGGCGGTGTCCTCAGGAGAGGTCATCCACGTAGTCAAATGTACATCCGTGGAAGTCAAGGTCCGTCACGCCGACCAATGTTTCAACCGTTTACCCGTACTCTGGGGTAATCACAGTGTCTTCTTAACGCCCAAAACTCATATCATCACTAATCAGGCAACGGAGGTACCTTGCAAGTCACCCCTATTGCAGCATTACCGCCTTGGAGCAACGTGGTTCAAATTACTACCATCCCCGGTAGAAACCCCAGCTCCAATCAATCTCAAGCCATCAACCAAACTCTCTTGGGGTTATTCGAATCCCGTTCACCTCGCCAACAGTGGTCTCTATAAGGAAGGGGACCTGGAAGCCATGAGGAACAGGATCATGTTCACCATGGAACAATCATCCGTCCTTGGAAACATCGCTAACAGTCTGACTAAAGGTTCCTATCAGAAATCCCCATCGATGCTGAACCTCCTGGACGAAGAAGCCCTGGACAAGTTAGCAGAGAACGCCTGGGAAAAGAGTTGGGGCCGCTTCATCAAGTTTGGGACCGTCAGCGCGGGCCTAATTGGTATATTTTTTATAATACGTATGTTCAAGGTCATCGTGGACACTATCATTCATGGTTACACTCTCCATTCAATCTACGGTTGGTCGATCAAATTGCTGGGAGCCGTGATGGACTCAGTCACTCACTTGCTAGTGCACCTAGCACGACCTGATAGACAATCAGCCACTCAAATGCGGATGTCGGACTTAGAGAGCGGTGGGAATGAAGAACCACCAAGTGCACCGTTCCTTCCTGGACCATTGTACCCCCACCTACCAGTAGCAGCTGCGGTTACAACATCATCTAACAAGGAAACTCAAATCAATTGCTAGGTTGGAAGTTAGTTAATGATATTTAGCTATTATGTTGTTCGATGTCGTACTTGGTCGCGTACTTCCATCAAAGCATGGTGGTGTTATGTCGAGCCGAGTCGACATAGTAATAATAATAATGAAAAGACTTCAAAGATAATTTTTCTTCAAAATTTTATTCTTTTCTTTTTTTTATGTATTTGTTCATAAAACATTTTAAGGAAAATTATCTTTGGTTATATTGGAGTTCGACCAACAGTTTCTTTATCTGTCAGTTAAAATTTTAAAAATAGTTATTTTATTACTTCTAAGAACCCGAATGCACAGATGCATTAGGCGAGATCGTAAATTCCAGAATTTGGAAACCTAAGTACACAGGACGAGGTAATAAAGGTAATCCTCACTGTTTTCATTTATCTCCCGCTGGGAACTCAAATAACCGAATGTTGGTTGAACTCAAATATGACCGGAAAAAAATATATTTTGGAAACTATAAAGATTAAGGAACATAAAAGTTTAAACTTTTAAAATAAAATAAAAATCCAAATTCTAACATTATAACTAAGGTTAAACATTTGCAATAAAATAAAGCTAAACTTTAACTTTAAAACAAAATGAACAACAAGTTAAATATTCGTTAAATTTTCAATATTTCTAACAAAACTATGATCTCAGATGTTAACATTTATAAATAAATAATCGATAAGTTAAACATTAGTAATAAAACGAGAATTAAACTTTAACTCTTAAGAACAACGAATAAAATAAAATCTTAAACCTTAACATTTCAAATAAACAATGAAATAAATAATAACCTTCAGAATTTGTAACAAATTAAATGAATAGTTAACAATTCATAGAGACATAAATAAATAAATTCAACATTTATAATAAATAAATAGATTTTTAACAACAAATGTTAAGTGGGGTCGACGTGGAGGGACTGGTACGACTCCTGAAACGTTGGGGCCCTTAGGAAAGGGAAGGCCCTCAGCCTTAATTGGTTTAGAGTTTTCCCCGACTCCAGAATTAGGAATTAGGAAACGCCCCGGCTTTCCGTGCGGACTTGAAATGGTTATGAAGGGTAAGCAGTCTAGTTTTTGACCTCTCTCGGAGTAGTGCAGTTTCCAAAAAACAAAAAAATAGGGGAACCCAGGTTCCTAGTTACGAGTAGACACCCACGGAAAGCCATGGCATTCTTCGATACTAAGTAAGTTGTTGTATTAATTTTGTATTGATTAATAATTTTCTGTGGATTCACAATATATCATCACAATGAATTTAAAATTTTGACGTTGTAATTTCACAAGATTTCGACCATTCCCTACCAGCCAAAAGATTCCCTTATCTATTAGCGAAAGCTAGGGTAAAAATAAAATAAATTAATAAAAAAATATTATGTCTCGACATAACAGTGTTCATTTTAATAAATATTTCCGCGTTTTAATAAACCTGATCCTCCGCTTTCCCGCAATTTCAGCATTTTACAGTACCGAATTAACAGAATTTATCTTAATTAAAATAAATTAAAAATTTAATTCCGTTCAATTCGATCAAATTCAGTTGTTTAATCAGGGTAGCGGAAAGTTGCAAGGATGGCCTTTAGGGTCAACCAATTTAGTAATTTTTTTTATCCGGGTACACAGAAATTTCAACAGAAATTTTATAATGTAGTTAATTAATTGTTTATTTGTCAAAAATCAAAACGTTAAAAGGAAGCTTGTTTCCAATTCTAGTTTTCCATTCTATATCTTTTTTACTTCCCGCTAAGAAAATCGAAGTTTTTCAAAAATCGGGAAGTTATTGTTTTCACCCCGTTTTACAAAAATCGAGTTTTCATCAAATTTCGACGTTTAAAGGTCATAGGAAGCTTCCCTGACTACTCCCGCGAGGTTGTCACTGTGTCTGTATGTGTGTGTGTGTGTGTGTGTGTGTGTGAGTGTGTGTGTGTGTGTGTGTGTGTGTGTGTGTGTGTGTGTGTGTGTGTGTGTGTGTGTGTGTGTGTGTGTGTGAGTGTGTGTGTGTGTGTGTTGTGTGTGTGAGAAAGTATGTCAACCGCTTATAACTTTTGAACGGCTCATCCGATTTTATCGCGGTTGGTGCCATTCGAAAGGGCTTGGCCAAACTTAGATTTTGAGTATAATTAAGAACGATTTGGATCAGTAGATTTTGAGAAATCCTAAAAAAACTAAGAAAAAAAATTAGGAAAACGGTTGACCCTGAAGGCCATCCCTGCAACTTCCCGCTAATTCCATACTTAGGCGCATAAAATTGCACCAATGACGTTTTTGAGCTCTTCGAGCTCAAAAATACAATTTATGGGTTATTTTGAGCACTCCAAGCTGAAAGAGATTGTTTTCCTATGCTTTTGAGCTCTTCGAGCTCAAAAGTCTGATAGGGATTTGATGACACTATTTTTTGAATTTATAAACCGCAATAACTTTTGAATGAATAAACCGATTTTCATGCGGTTGGCAGCATTCGACGCAGTTTTTCAAGCCTCACTAAGAATCTTAAATTTTGAATTGATCGCGCTAAAAATTTCGGAGTTATTCCGAAAAAACACTTTTTTCGGTTTTCTTTCGTTCACGATATCTCTCGAACGAATCAACCGATTTTGATCGGACTGGTGGCGATCGACGTGGTTTTTTGAGGTTGAGAGCTGATTAGTTTTTGAAATTGAACTATTAACCCGTTTAAAAGTTATTCCAAAAAAACCACATTTAAAAAAAATTTTTTTTCAGTTTTTTGAAGATTTCTCAAAATCTATTGATCTGAATCAGTCCAGATAGTTTTCAAAATCTAAGTTTGGTCAAGCCCTTTCGAATGGCACCAACCGCGATGAAATCGGTCAAGCTGTTGAAAAGTTATAAGCGGTTCACAAACTTTTACACACACACACACACACACA
>NC_058166.1:6431744-6490529 GCF_020080835.1 Cotesia glomerata | reverse complement strand
TGCTTTTTACGCGCTTTTAAAATATGGCGTTACAACTGAACATCATCATATCTGAAGGTGCCCATATTAATAGTGTAAATTTTAGAGGTCAAATCCTGATAAAAACATTAAAGTTTTCTTTTCTCATAGTAGCTAGCAGCATTAAAAAATTTAAAGTTACTAATCCGCGTAATCTCCTCCGATTTAAATTGACAAACTAAATTATCGATGAAAACTATACATTTCTTAAATTTACAAAGAAAATTTTAACATTTTTGTAATAAAAAAAATTTTTTTAATTTATATTTAATACTGCAATACACATGAATTGAATAAAAATAACAATTATTTTAGTAATAATAATGATAATGATAAGTATTATAATTACTATTATTGTTATTGTTATTAAGACTACCAATATTATTTACTGTTATTATGATATTGTTGTTAGTATATGACACAATGTATCAAACACATAGTTGTGTTACGTATTATCAAGAGATTAAGATTATTTGAAACCCGCTCAATTGAATGACACTGCCATCTACAGGCAACAACCATGAGAATATAGAATGTACACTCTCTTCAATGAGAATTCCCCAGACAGTGAACAGCTGGTTTATCCGAAGAAAGTAGAACTCAAACAATGTTAAGTCTGTTGTGTATTTAGACCGGTTAATAAATAAAATTTAATTAAAAAAATATTTATCAAACATACACATGGATGGTTGTATGATAATTTATTCTATAACATTTTTTGTATTCATAAAATACATGTACATTTTTAACTAAAAATTTGATCTTTTCCAGCGCAATATTAAAAATAAGTTATTAGTAATAGTTATTTCATTCAAGTTTCAATTTACTTCTTTTGTAAGAAAAATATGTAAGCACTTTTAGAATTCGCAGGCCATCTTACTGATTGTACAGTCTCATCATATATTTGGATCCAAGATAAATTATGTTTAATCATCGCAACATGATGATTTTCAGAATTACCATCTTTTGAAGAGTTAAATATAGCACTTACAACAGTATAGTTTGCATTACATAATGATATTTTTGCTTTGGGTACCGATTTTATAAATCCTTTTTTTCTGTTTGTCAATTTATTTTTTCCTTTTACGGATAAAACTAATTTCACAACTAATATCTGTTGCAAAGAATTTAATGAAATTTTTGTTAACGTATCTTTGGCTTCTTTACAATTTTCACAAAATTTGAAACTAGTAAACCAATATCCAAATGATGAATCAATTAATTCTTGTAGTTCAAATGTTTTTTTTTCATCATGTATTGAAATTTGTAATACATTTTCTAATACACTATAGGAATTGGTATAACTGCACGATTTGCATCGATCATTAATTTCTAATTTAAATTGCAGTGAATTTCTAATATCACAATTATCTTCACAAATTTTAAGAAATACTGACACAGGGTCATTATTTGTAATAGAACAAGACTGCTCTATTAATGACTCTTTAATGTCACTGGACTTTAAAAGTAATTCGCGATTATTGTATTTGCTGAATAAATTACTAAGTTTATTGTTGACAGAGTGATTCTTTAGGCCTTGATTGATTAATAATGGTCTAATTATTGTATTATTAAACATACATTGAATAATTGAATTGAGACCATCAGAATCGTTATCACAGTTTTCGATACCTCGAATTTCTAATAAATGAAGAGAAGCTTTTTTCGCATTTTTGGGTTCAATTTGAATAGAATGTTCATCAACTGCCCAAATCATGTCCCATACTTTTTGCCACCGTGTATCAGGAATTGGTATGGTAGGTAAATCAGACCGATAAATTTTTCTTAAACGATTATATTCTTTAATTGCTGAAGAGCTTGCTTTAATAGAATAAGGATCAAAATTGATTAAATGTAATCCACGTAACTCTGTTACACGAGATAGAGCTACATAAATTTGACCAACATTAAAAATGGTGTTCCCCGCTTCAATGATAGCATTTTTTAGACTTAAGCCTTGACTCTTATGAATAGTCACTGCATAACTCAAGCATAATGGGAATTGTTCTCTTACAACAAAAGCTCTTTCAAATAATTGAAATTTGACTTTAATCTTCTCAATAGCGTATTCGGTATCTGCACCAAAGTCTATATTGATAGCTTGTATTTCACTCCCATCAATCGACTTAGAGACTGATTTAACTGTTCCAATAGCACCATTTACTAGACCAAGAGTAACATCAATATTTCGACGTAACATAACTTTCGCACTAATTTTTATTGTTATAGTTTTAGCAAGTCCAGCTGATTGACTAGCATTGTCTTCTATTTTATTTAAAGTGTCAGATACTTTTTTGATCAACGATTTATTGCAATCTAAGTGGTCACGAGCCGTTAGTATAATTTCTTCGGAAGAAATTTTACTTGTCATAACGGAGTTTATTAAATCACATTGTTTACACGTAGGTACCAAACAGACTGAATCTGACGGCAGTTTCTCAATGTAATTACATATTTCATGTAATTTTTCATTATACGAAAGAGACGGATCAATAGTAATTTTTCTCTGCTCTAATAATTTGATTCTCTAATAGTTGAGTGATGGAGAGGTGGACCACACATAGCCTTATATTTATCTATGGTCATTTCTAAGGAATCAATAGGTAGGTGTGAAAGATGAAATTCGGCTTTGTTCTTCAAAATATGCAAAGTATCTGTTAATAACTTCATATACATTTTTCTTTGACACATACACCATTTGATGATTCTTTGCGCTTCTAAATGTTTCTCCACAAGATTTTTCCCATCAATAACTGTAACTAATTTATTAATATAATATTCAGAAGATTTTATTTTAATAAAATTTTTTCTTGAATTTTCTCGACAATATTTAGCCACAATTTTTTTAGCTATTGATATTTTTTGTTTTTGGATTTTCTTATCAGGTGGTATTACAATTTTCTCACTATCAATAGATTTTGAGTTCGAATCTAAATGATTCTTGTCATCAATTTTGGAGTCCTGTTTAGGTATTAAATTTTCGACAATACCACCATATTCGATATTAATTTTCTCTTCAGACAATTCTCTTAAGTTTTCTGAAGAATTATCATTAGGCAATGACGGTGAATTAATTATTATTTCAGACTGCTTTATCAATAACTCTTTTTGATGAGATTCTGTATCATTGTTTTTATTGTTATGTGTAGGAAGTTATGGATAGGATTAATAATAAATAAAGTGAAAAACAATATTATTATCCACATAGAGTGATTCAAATAGAATCTTTATTTTTAAAGAAAAGAATCGTATCGAGAGAAGTGTCGTTACTTGACAGAGTTTAGTCGCAGACTAACTATAATGTTAAAAACTATTTTATTGTGAGGTCTAACCCTCTGTATTGTCCTTATATTAGTAAAACACATGTTTTTCTTCTTAACTAAGACCGTAATATTTGGTTGTACTGTACAGTGTAAAATAGAGAGTCCTTTGTACAACTCAAGTACCTAAGGTCATAAAATCAAGCCTATACAGGCTTTCTTATTCTAGCTGCACAAATGTGCCTTAAATGTGTTTTTCACATATAAAAACTGTAAGAACTGAGCTTTGTCGATACGCTCGTATTTTACATATAAGAGTGGCGCTGCCAGCGCTGGGGACTTGCCGCGAGCACGGTGGTGGTGTGAGGCTGTTGCCTCAGATGTCTTTGTGCAGGCTAAGAGCGCGGATCGCAAGATCAACCTTTACGTACTGTATAAGAGAGTTAAAGTTTAAATAAAGTTGAAAGTTAAATATCATCAGTAAACAACTTAATTATTTATATATTTGTCACCTAAACCTCTGGACTTGATAATTGATTACGTTAACTCCTACATGGTAGCAGAGCTGCAACGTGAAACGTAAAATAGACGCCGTCTTCCAAAGAAGGCGCCATCTTGGACGGTAGCGTCACAAAGGAAAATAAGACGAAGGTTTGTTTTTGTGTAAGTGTGAGTTAAGTAAGTGAAGCGTCTTACGAGTGTTCGGTGAGCTAAAGGGGGCAAGTGTGTGCGGGGTGACCACCTTGTGACGAGTCCGAGTGCCTTGTACACGGTAAGTCATAAGTTGGTTCGACCGTTTTGATCGCGACAAGTTTCAACACGTCGTGCATCACATACTGCCTTTTCATAAACTGAACCTGCGTTTATAATAAACGGAGGGAGTTTACACGGCTCTCACGAACATCTCAGGCTGGTGTGTAAAATGGTGAATGTCACTCAGCTTTAATTTGATGAAAATATTTATTACAAAATTGATGTAATTAAGAGGAGTATAACATAGAGGTTATACTATAAAATATGTGATGAGTTGTGGTTGTATTAGAAAATAGTTAATTCTCTCTCATCTTATTGACTAATAAAAGGGCTATAAATTAAAAAATTTAAAAGAACTGGGTCAATGGGACTAACAAAAACCTATTCAGAGTGTAATTAAATTTTTTTTACAAATTTAAGTAAAATTATTCAGAGGTTTGAGAATCAATTTTTGTTCTATAATAAAATAAAATAAAAATTTAATTAAATAATAACAAAAAATTTACTAATTAATTAATTAAATAAATAAATTCTTATCACTCAAGGAGACATTTGAATTATGTGAACATTCAGAAGGAGATCAAGAGCGATGAGAGAATTTAAGATGTTATGAGATAGAAGAAATTTTAGTCAAATTCAGAATTTAGCTCAATAAAAAGGGAATCGAATGTCAAAAAGCAGACTGAAAATATTTGCTTAAGTTTGGTGTCTCGTTCTGGCTTGTTTTGCGGTCAGATACTGGACTACTGGCTTATGTGGGTATTTTCTATTAATTGTGCAAATTTAAGATTTAAAGTAAAATAAATAAAATTAAACTGTGAGCAAATTCTGAAAATTCTGGGGTCAATGTTCAACTGAAACTTGTGTTCAGTGTAGGTTGCTCATTGACTAAGAAAATTCAGTTGGATCTCATTCGGGACCCACGTGTGTGCTTGAACTACCCAAAACTGACTCACTTTCTAGGTAACACGGGAAGTTGAATACCGGTAGGGGTGTGCATGCGTGGTATGCTTGATGAGAGAATCTGACTTTTCGCTTCGGATTAGAATTAACTTGTGTTTTTTGGTTCGAAGCAAGAAACATCATTCAGTTGGTTAAAATTCAGAGATTACCTGGTACCGAAAGGTATATGAAGAGCTTTAAATATAAAAAGTAATAAGGAATGAATCTGGATGTTGAAAGAGACTATATGATAGTAAACTAACATAAATAATCGACATATAATCTAACTAATTGATAATGTTTCATAACCCCAGAACAGATGGGTCCTACCAGACTGGAAAGAGCTAATGTAGACAAGCATCAAGAGTATGCTGAGTACATGAGAACAAGACTTACAGAAGAGGCTTCTGTTTCTAATCCGGTTAAACCAAGTAAGAAATCTGTTATCATTAAATATTTTTATTTGACTAAAAATTCAGAGTACTGTGAATAATAAAGAAGTGCAAAGGTTGGGTCTTATTGAGATCAGAATCTATATGCATAGAGTAGAAGAGAACAGATCTGAATTTTTATAGAAGTAAATCCAGGTAATAATTGAGACGTTTCTATTCACAGTAACAACCGCAAACAGTGGGAACTCACAGATTATGAGTGGGGCTACAAGACAAAGTTCCACAGAGGTGTCGAGCGCGGGAACAAGCTCATCAGATGCTCAAGGGAATATTGACAATTTACAGACGACGATTGCAAGTGTAAATGCGCTTGCGGCGAAACTTAACTCCAACGATGGATTGCAGAACACAACTGGAGGACTGCTAAAGGAGGTAGTAGACAGGTTGTGTAAAGTTCATTCTCACATGCTAGAGGTGGAAAAAAGTAGATTGAAGAACATGCAAACTCCAGAGCAAAGAGGATCCGGACCAAGTCAAGAAGTTTCTAATAGCAGTAACTTGGTACCGAAAATTCAGAGACAGTACAAGTTGACGTCCAAGTCCAATTATGAAGTATGGATTGACTGTCTGAACACAGAGCTGACAAGTTGGGGTTGCTTGATCTGATTGATCCAAACCAATCAGTGCTGACTGGACTATCAGAGTTGGAGATTAAGCTGAGGAAGAACTCAGTGAAAGATATCATCATAAATCATATAGACGAAGAATATCATAAGAGGATCCTGGGCTTGACAGAACCTTTAGATATCTTGAAGAAATTAAGAGACTGTAGAAAAGGAGAAGTCAGCTCAACACCAACCTCTATTAGGACTCAACTGTACAATCTGAGAATGAAT
Source organism: Cotesia glomerata (assembly GCF_020080835.1). Lineage (NCBI taxonomy): Eukaryota > Metazoa > Arthropoda > Insecta > Hymenoptera > Braconidae > Cotesia > Cotesia glomerata. Next base: position 6,484,268 of record NC_058166.1, on the reverse strand, counting down.
AAAAGATGAACGTGTACACAAGTTCTGTGAGAGATTTGATCAGATTATCATAGAACATGAGATGAGTGACGACCCCAATAAACTAACTGACCAAGAGAAGCGCTCAACATTTTATCAAGCCATTATAGGAGCCATGCCTGAAGTCAGGCGTACAGTTCTGCTGTCATCTCAACCACTGGTAAAGAGATGGACATGGAGGCATTGAGAAAGACTATGTATCGTATACAAAGAAGACAACGATGCAAGTAAAGGAAGAGGCGTTGATAAAAGTGTTGCAGCGATCAAGAGTACGAGTACAAAAAGTAAAACAACGGTGACAAGTGCTTCAGATGCAACCGAACAGGACATTGGCAAGACAAGTGTCCATTAAATGGGACAAATAAGTGGGCTTGCTATGTATGTAACTGCATTACTGATCATAAGAGTGAAGATTGCCCAGGTTCTTACAAGAGACGCTTTGGAGACAACAGCAACTATGAACCTCAGTTAAAAGAAACAAGTTGAACCCACGTCAACAAACACGAGGAAGCAACTCTAGAAGCAGAGGCAGCAACTTCAGAGGTAATCCTAGAGGAAACATTAGAGGAGCGTCTAATGGAAACTTCAGAGGTCGAGGAAGATCAAGAGGGCGGGAAGACAACTGACAGCGAGGAGAGCTGAGTATGAGGAAGAGGCAGTGAGCCATGAAGATGGTAACAGAAGTTTACGAAGAATATATGAGCCAGAAGGTAAGATGAATTATAATAAAAATTTGAATATAGAATTTATAGCAGACTCAGGAGCTACGAGTCACATTGTTCGTAAAAGTTTTATTTTTAAGCAATTTCAAGAAATCTGCAAAGGTGTGATTAAGAGCGCGAACAAAAATGAAATCGCTGATATTGTAATAGATGGTAGAGGCAATCTACTACTTAAAAATAATCAAATAGACGGTAATTGTATTAAATTAAAAAATGTTATTGCAGCAAAAGACATTTCAGAGAACTTGTTGTCTTTACGTAAGTTGGCAGATGCAGGATTTTGCATATATCTAGATGACAAAACATTCAGAGTGTATGATAGAGAAAATAATAAGACCCTATTTAAAGGGGTTTATGAACGGCCAAACTGGGTTGTTAGATTCGAGGTGGTTAAACCTAGGTGCGCTGAAAACAATCTGATGAGTGAGCTTGAAAAGTACAGTTGTACAGCGTGCCTAACAGCTGACAATGAGGTTTCCAAACAATCGCAAACCGGTCAGGACAATGAGTTGTCCAGGTCGGAGGAGTCAATTCAGAGTCAATGATGCATCTATGACAGATGTTGGGTCTGCAATTGGGAGGGAGAGTCTGGAGTACCTCATTGTCTTAGATGATTCAGAGAAAGCAAATTCAGAGAAGTTAAAATTGGATGAACAAAATTCAGAGGGTCAAACCAACCAAACACCGTACAAGACAGTTAAAATTGATGACTTAAAGAGTATAGAGGGCTTAGAAGATATAATAAACGAAAATCCATCAGAAAATCCAATCTCAACTAACATTCTGAGTGAAGCGATGCTATGGCATCAGAGGCTAGGGCATGCTTCGTTAAACTACTTGAAAATGATACAAAAGAAAGATAAGAAGATTGGAACACGTGAAGTTTGATGATATAATTAAAGAGTGTGAAGTGTGTATCTTGTCAAAAATGGAAAAACTTCCATTTAAACAAAACAGAAGTAGAGCTGACAGGCCACTTCAATTAATTCATTCAGATGTGATGGGACCAATCAAACCTACTACGTGGCCTGGGCAAAGAGATACATAATAGTATTTATAGATGATTATTCCAGATATGCAAACATATACTGTCTAAAATCCAAAGATGAATCTGGTCAAGCGTTTGAAAAATTTCTGAGCTCTGCTCGAAATTTATTAGGTACTAACGCGAAAGTGTGCTATGTTAGATCAGATAGGGGTACAGAGTTTACAGGAGGAAAATTTGCAGAAATAATGAAGAAGGAAAAGATTGAGTCAAATAGTGGTCCACCATATACTCCTGAACTTAATGGCACAGCTGAGAGATTCAATAAAACTATTCAGAGAACGATAAGAGCGTATCTGTGTGATTCAGGTCTACCACAAAGCATGTGGGAGTTCGCTGCAAATACAGCTATCCACACTTATAATAGAACGCCACATAAGTCAATTAATTATGAAGTTCCATTAGTTAAAATTTCACCAAACATAAACTGTCACTTAGAGAAAATAAAAAGATTTGGGTGTATAGCGTTTGTTAAATTACCTTTCGTGGAGACAAAGTTTAGCAATGTATCAATCAAAACCGTATTAGTAGAACATACACCTACAGGCTACATTTTATGGCACCCGAGCACAAGAAAGTTTTTAGAATCGAGACACGTAAGATTCATTGAGAGATTAGTGTACAAAGATGTATACTTGAAAAACTTGCAGAAAGACTCAAGTGGAGAGAGTAAACTAGACAAGATTGCTGAATTTACTGTGAGTGATGAAACGATGGAAGTAGAAAATTTAGAGGTAAAAACAATTGAGCCTAAAAAGAGAGGAAGGCCAAAGAAATCAAACCCAGATGTCAATAACAAAGTTTCAGAGAAACAAAACAAAAAGAAAATTTCGGACTTACCAACAAACAATATTGATGGTCCAGTTACGAGAAGCAAAGCCAAGAAAATTGAAGACATAAGCTTTGCTCGTCACACGAGAATTTCAGAGGACAAAGAGATAAATGAGGATGTACTTGGGCACATTTTATTAGCCTCAATTCAAAAAGATCCAATTAACTTCGAAGAAGCAATGAACTCAGGAGATGGAAAGTTATGGAAACATGCTATTAAAGAAGAGTTAGACTCCATGGAAGAAAATAAGGTCTGGGTCCTAGTAGATCGACCTAAAGAAGACAGTCGGGGTAAGAAGCCTAATATAATTGACTCAAAGTGGGTTTTCAAAAAGAAATTTGAATGTAATGGATCAATTAAATATAAGGCGCGACTTGTCTCAAGAGGATTTAAAGACAAAAATGTGTATGAGCTCAAAGAAACGTATGCTCCGGTATCAAGGTTGTCTTTGATTCGAGCTGTATTATCCATAATCAATAAAGAAGACTTAGAAGCATGTCAAATGGATGTTAAAACAGCGTTTCTAAATGGGGAACTGGAAGAAGAAGTATACATGGAAATACCAAAGGGTTTAGAGGTACCAGAGAATAGTCTACATGAGAAAGTATGTAAACTAAAAGAAGTCTATATATGGTCTAAGAATAAGTCCTAAGCGATGGAATAAAAGTTTTCAGACGAGGCAAAGAAACTTGGCCTAGAGAATGATCTTCATGAGCCTTGTCTATTCAGTTGGAGGCTGGAAGGAAAATTAGCTATAGTAGTATTGTACGTAGACGATATGCTGATAGCTAGTAATGATTCAGAAAAACTTGACCAAATAAAAACACACCTGGCGCGTGCATTCCAGATGAAAGATTTGGGGGAACCCAAACAATTTTTAGGCATGACAATACAGAGATAGAAAAGAGAAGAAGATCACTATACACCAAGCAGCATACACAGAAAGAGTGTTAGAAAAATTTAATATGCACGAGTCAAAGCCACAAAGCACTCCAATGGTAACCCGTCAAGTCGATCATAGAAACAAAAAGTTCAAGTGCAATTCAGAGAGTTCAGATAAGCCAAAAGAAGTTAAAAGAGTACCATTTAGAGAAGCGATAGGCAGTTTAATGTATCTGGCAAACGCGACTCGTCCGGATATAGCTTACGCTGTTAATTATCTAGCTAGAAAGCAGATAGACCCGACTGAAGACGACTGGATGGAAGTAAAAGAGTCTTGAGATACCTGAGAGGTACAACTGAAATAGGAATTAGGTTTCTATCCAACACTGAAAATCTGGAAGCTTATTCAGACTCAAGCTTCAGAGACTGTGAGGGCTCAAAAACTACAGGAGGGTACATAATAAAGTTATTTGGAGACACCATAGCTTGGAGAAGTCATAAACAGTCTACGGTCACTACTTCCACATGTCAAGCAGAGTACTTAGCGATGAGTGACGCATGTCAAGAGTTAATATCTTTAGATAAATCTATCAGATATATAATTGGACATACTTTCTACCCAATTACAGTGTGGTGTGACAATAAATCTGCCAAAGACTGTACTGAAAAGGATGGATGCCATAAACTTAAAACATTTGATCAGAGTGTAGAAGAAATAAAAATTGATCTAGCATTTAGAGAGAAAACTGGGAGCAGAAAGAGTATGGCAATCACTCATGGAGATTTTGTAAAACAATGTGTGGAAGAAAAGAAAGTCAAAGTCATCTGGGTACACACTGGCGAAAACTTGGCCGACATAATGACTAAGCCCTTACCTCAGAGCAGCCATAATTGTCTAAGAGATAAAATTACTAATGCTATATCAGAATAAACATTCAGAGAAAATATTTAAATATACTGATTTAGTTTTACACAATATTTTAATCTGTTTTTATATGTTCACAGGTCAATAAACCCGATTTTAGACAGCATAAGGATGAGTAATAATAATTCAAACTTCAGTACAATTACTTAATTATTTCACATTATTATTATACTTTACTTATTACTTATTTTCATTATCTATGTAACCATTTAGTAACTAGAATATTAATTGAGGTATTCGACAAAGGGAGGGAGTGTAAGAACTGAGCTTTGTCGATACGCTCGTATTTTACATATAAGAGTGGCGCTGCCAGCGCTGGGGACTTGCCGCGAGCACGGTGGTGGTGTGAGGCTGTTGCCTCAGATGTCTTTGTGCAGGCTAAGAGCGCGGATCGCAAGATCAACCTTTACGTACTGTATAAGAGAGTTAAAGTTTAAATAAAGTTGAAAGTTAAATATCATCAGTAAACAACTTAATTATTTATATATTTGTCACCTAAACCTCTGGACTTGATAATTGATTACGTTAACTCCTACAAAAACTAATAAAAGAAAAATACGTTATTTTTCTAAACTAAATATTTCTAAGAACAAAATATCTAAAATATAAAACTAAAAGTTTGTAACTGGAATTTATTTTTGCTCAGAGAATCCAACACGCCCCCTCAAAAATAAATCCCTTAAAAAAAATATTGTTAATAAATAATTATCTTACTTAATAGTAAAACGTAACGACTCTTTTCTTAACATGATCTAATCGATTTCATTTGATTCTACTAGGTCCAACATTTGTTGCTTATGGATTAAGGGAAAACCCAACATCTTATGGGAAAACCTTAACCAAACCATTTACAAATTATACTATACAAAGTTCTTAAAAACTATTTTAAGCCCATTTGTGTTTTGAACTCCACAAATTTTATTCCAGGCAAAGACTTTGTCAGTGAATCAGCTATCTGTTGATCTGTAGGCATATAAATTAATTTAATTAGTCCCTTTTCTACCTTATCACGAGAGTAATGATACTTAATATCAATATTCTTCGATCTCTTATGACTCGAAGGATTATTTGCAATACTTATACAACCATTGTTATCTTCATATATAGTTATTGGACCTGTTATTTTTAATTTTATACCTTCTGCTAAAGACCGTAACCACAAAGCCTCTCGTGCAGCTTCATACAAAGCCATGTATTCGGCTTCTGATGTTGAACCTGCTACGGACGCCTGTCGTTTTGTAGCCCAACAGATTGTACAATTTTCATATAATTTAAACAGATAACCAGTTGTACTTTTCCTATCATTTTTATCATCTGCCCAATCAGCATCTACATACCCACTTATTATGTCTTTATAATTGCTTTGACTATAAATCAATTTTATGTCCGCAGTACCTTTTAAATATCTTAAAATTCTTTTTAAATATTGCCAGAGTGTACAATTATTTTTATTCATGTACCTACTAACAATGTTAACTGCAAAACTTAAATCTGGACGAGTACATATCATCAAATACATTAAACAACCTATAATACTTCGGCACAACAATTGTTTGTTTTTAACGCTCTCGCAATCCCTATTGAAGTTGGAATTTGATAAAAGTCATTTTTAGCTGAACTTTAAGGGAAGATTACACACAAATATTCCTACCAAATTTAGAGTTTATAGAAGTTACAGTTTGAAAATTGAAATTAAAAATTCTAACACCCACCTACGCAATCCCTATTGGAAGTAGAATTTATTGAAATCCGTATTGAGATGATCTCTACATGACAAATAAAAGACTACTATCAAATAAAGTCTGTAGGAACTATAGCTAGTGAATTAAAAATTTTCATTGTTAACACTCACTCCCGCAATCCGTATTGGGAGTAGGTTATCATATAACATAAGTTTTTCTCAACCAAATTAGGAAGTAAAAACGAGAAAAATACGTCGATTGCCGCCAAGTTCGTCGAAATTGATCAATTCGTTCGTGAGATATCGTTGACGAAAGAAATTGCAAAAAGTGGTTTTTTACAAATTACTTTAGAAATTCTTGTTGGATCGTTTTCAATGAAAGGAACGTTTTGAATTACTAGAACATAAAAAAATACGTCGATTGCCGCCAAGTTCGTCAGAATCGGTTGATCCGTTCATAAGATATCATTGACGAAAGAAATCGATAAAAGTGTTTTTTTGGGTTTTTTTGTACATAACTTCGAAATTTCTTGTTGCATCGTTTTTTATGACAGAAACTAATTATTAGAACTCAAGAAATTACGTCGATTGCCGCCAAGTTCGTCTAAATCGGTTGATTCGTTCACGAGATATCGTTGACGAAAAAAGCAAAAAATGACAAAAAAAATGTATTTTTTCAAATAACTCGTAAAATTTTAGTCAGATCGATTTTTGTGTAATAGGAGTCCTTTATATGGATTTAACAAGCTTAGGTGTTTCGCCTGGATATGTGAGACTCGACGTAGCGTTATACTGAAGGTCGATGCTAACGCATTTACTCACTAAACTCCATTTCTTCTATTCTCTTATCCTCCATAACAAAAGAATGTTAAGTTTCGTTACGATTCATTGAGAATTGTAGACGCTGTCGTGCTTATTATATCCATTATATTATAAATATAAACACATACATATATAAATTTTTGAACTACATTTATTTTCTGACTCATTTTCGAAAAATTGCGACATTGACATGAGGACGAATGCAATAGTATTTTGATCGAGATTTTGATGAAATCTACTAATTATACATATTAACCTTTTGCAGATCAATCCACACCAGATATCTCTGCTATATATCAATGAAAATAATGCCATTGAAGATGACTCGGTCGTCATGCAAAAAGATGTAAGTATATGAATAAAATATTTTGAATACGGTTTACCCTACAGACGATCCCTGTAACTTCCCGCTAATTTCAGTCAATAAGCGTTTGCGATTTGCCGTTTGGTGTGATGCTCTCGAGCTCTACGAGCCCAAAAATTCCGCAAAAAACCACGTCGATTGCTGTCAAGCCCGTCAAAATCGGTTGATTCGTTCGTGAGATATCGTTGACGAAAGAAATCGCGAAAAGTGGTTTTTTGCACATAACTTTGAAGTTTCTCATTGGATCGTTTTTAGTGTAGGACATCAATTATTAGAACGCAAAAAACCACGTCGATTGCTGCCAAGCTTGTCAAATTCAGTTGATTCGTTCGTTAGATATCATTGATGAAAGAAATTAAAAATTATGTTTTTTTAGGTTTTTTGCACATAGCTTCGAAGATTCTGATTGGATCGTTTTGTATAAAAGAAATCAAATATTAGAAATACAAAAACCACGTCGATTGCCGCCAAGTTCGTCTAAATCGGTTGATTCGTTCACGAGATATCGTTGACGAAAAAAGCAAAAAATGACAAAAAAATGTATTTTTTCAAATAACTCGTAAAATTTAAGTCAGATCGATTTTTGTGTAATAAATTGTTTTTTTAACCTTAAAATACAGCGTCGATCGCTGCAAACTGCATCAAAATCAGTCAATTTGTTTATGAGATATCGTTGACGAAAGAAATCGCGAAAAGTAGTTTTTTGCACATAACTTCGAAGTTTCTCGTTAGATCGTTTTTCATGAGAGGAATCAATTATTAGACCGCAAAAAACTACGTCGATTGCTACCAAGCTCGTCGAAATCGGTCGATTCGTTCACGAGATATAGTCAACGAAAGAATTTCAAAAAAGTGATTTTTTGCGTTTGAAACGGAGTGCTTCCGATCTCTTGGTCGCCTTTTTAATTTATTTAAGGTGCCACTGGATTTTTCCCACAGTATCCAGAAACTGGCCCAGAACAAGGAGTGAACACTCAGGGTCGGAGAGATTATCAGGAAGGAAAACAGAAATTATTATCAGAATTTCATTTTTACAATTCACTTTATTTAACCAATCCTTAATACACAATAAAACCCCTTACAAAATATCAAATTAACTTAATCCCGACAATATCCTCTTATGGAGCGTCCTATCGCGGTTTCTATCATAGTTCCTATTCCCGACAATATCCTCTTATGGAGCGTCCTACCGCGGTTTCTATCATAGTACCTATTCCCGACAGTATCCTCTTATGGAGCGTCCTACCGCGGTTTCTATCATAGTACCTATTCCCGACAGTATCCTCTTATGGAGCGTCCTACCGCGGTTTCTATCTTACTACCGTTGTACCCCAAATCCGGCGTCTATACAACGGCTTCTAAGCGTGCCCAGGAAGCAGAGGAGGATACCATGAATCCCTAGGCTACGCTGCAATATTATTTTCCAATTTCCAATTTCCCAACAAACCCACAATAATTATTTAAAATACTTATGCCTATTGCACCCCCGACCCGGGCGTCTATGCAAAGGACTCTAAGTGTGCCCAGGAAGCAGAGGAGGATACCATGAATCCCTAGGCAACACTACCATACTTAATACTAAACCCACCCACATTATTTCCAAACCCACTAATTATTACTCCGGATTTTACAAATTTATTTTCCAAATCTAAACGAAATCCGACTCAATGCCTGAATCCATTTATCTCTTGAACAACTTACAAAACCCGAGTTCCCAATCTATTTATAGAATTCTTAATCTAAATTTCCAGTAAAAATCATTATCGGTTTGAAATTCCTAACTAATTTAATGTCGTGGTCTTAATAATACAACAATTAAATATTTAATACCAAGAGGTCTTCGTATCTTGGATTAATAGATTAAAATCTATTGACAGAGGTCTTAATAATCTGCCAACAACGTGTTTGATACTTCCGAGTGTTTTACGTTTAATGAATTTACTTAATTTAATTAATAAGTTGTTGTGTTAAATTATTTTAATCTGTCTAATTTATTTGACCAGAATTTATCAGTTATTTTATTTAATTATTTTCATTCATTTTATCAGAGTTTATTTATTTAATTATTTTCGAATATTTATAATTTTGTCCAGATCATTTTGTTTAAATTATTTTATTTGATTAAGAACTTAATTTCCAATGACTAAAATTTTATCACTTGATTTTATTTAATTTATTTTACTAAACTGTTTTATTTGTCCTTGAATAATCGAATTTTATTTTCTTTATTTTCTTTTATTTTACGTTCTATTGTGTTGCACGAAAAACTTAGCATTTATTTTATTTTATTTGAGGATTATATTCTGCCTAGCAACACAGTACGACTTTAGTCTCGACCTTGCGTGTCCTCTACTCAGCGCTTCGCGCGGGACAAGATGGCTGACGTTCTCGCTCGGCCTGGCGTCTTTGTCGCCCGACACCGGATAAATTTTTTTTTTCAACAAATTTTACAAGTTCCATTTTTCTACTGTTAATTAATAAATTTACGTGAACAATATTATTGATTTTAACTGACTCTATACTTTATTGCAAATGATTTTATTTAAACAATTGAATTTTGTTATAAACTAATTTTCCGAATTTAATAAATTTTACTTCAAATGATTTTACTAAAACTCCTCTAAAATATTTTAATGACTTTACTTTAAACAATTAATTAAATAAATTTAATCAAACTCGATTATCAAAGACAAATTTCCCCATGGCACCGAAGTTATGAAATGACCAACCGAAAGTACTCCTGGTAAAGCCAGTCCAAACTCTGCCTACGTAGTAAATTAACAACCGATATAATTCCTGGTTTTGTTAAATAATTATTTAGTAATTATTCCTGACTTGCTTTTAACTTTAGTCTAATTTTATTCTGGACTTTTCTCTTAATTTTCTTAAATAAACTCTGCGTCTTATTTTCAGTAAATTCTCTAAATGATATTTTAAATAATAATTTAATTATTCTCCCAAATAAATTCTAATAAATAAATTCCCAATATAATAATTAAGTAAATTCTACGACGTAATTCTTAACCTAATGATTGTGACCGAACGCGAAATGGCGGTGACCTTCAGCCGAACTCAATGCCTGGCTGATGCCGCACCACCGAGAGATTCCTGAGACATTTTTAATTGTACCTGGAGTTTTATAATTTTAATTGCGCACTTCTCTGATGGACTGTGAGCTCATCGTTTCAACGCTGGCACAAAGATCTCCTCAGTGAGTTACTTGAATTGGCGGCAAAGACCTGGTCAGCGCGTCGCGTCACGTACTCCCCGGCAATTATTCTCCTGTAACAGCAAATCGGCATTAATATTTATTACACATAAAAGTTAACTAATACAAGCTGGCAGAACGGCCTAGCAAGCACTAATTAATCCAGGTTTATCGCTTCGTTCCACAAAGTCGAGAGAAATAAAATAATTACCTGGGATAGATCTTACGTAAATTTTGCGTGTCTATTCGGCTGGACTGTTCGGTCACAATGAACCTTCCGAACTTTGTCGGTGCGTTTCTTTCTTCCTCTACTCTCCCCACTCTCACTGCCGACACCTCCACCTTGGGGACTCACTTACAAGTGTCAAACTTGAAACGGGGTGTTTTGTTTCCCTTGGTCGCCCCTTTTTCTCTTAAGGGCGCCACTGGATTTTTGATCTCAGTATCCAGAAACTGGACCAGAACATGGAGTGCTAGGTCAGGGTCGTGAGAGATTGCTGGAAGGAATTATGATTTAAACACAGAAATTCGATTAACAAAATTATTTATTTTCCACTCCCTTTTACAATTGGAATAATGGCCAAAATTTCAATACATAAAATTTCATGGATAACAACCACACTCACTCTCACACTCATACGGTATATTTCTCGCTGTCCAGCTAGACCCTCACGTGGTTGCAGTACCCGATGCCTACTGGACTCTCACGATACTCTATCTACTTCGCGTCGTCCCCTGGACCTCTAACGCTACTCTAACTTAGTTCGCGCAGTCTCACGGACTCTCACGCCACTGAGCTGGACCCGGACGTGACTGCACACGTTGTCCACACAGTGCACGCTGTCCCCCAAACTTCACGCTACTCTAAGAGAACTACCCCGAAGCCAGAGGAGTATACCATGAAACCGAGATAGCCTCTTTACTCACACACAAACACACTCTAATCCATTTACAATAATAACAACAATAATAATAACGCTGAGTTCCTATCTATAAATAATTTCCAAAATATTATTTTTCTAATTAATATCCCTAAAATTTTGAACTCATTTTCCTAATTACATATAACAAATTCCTTTTTCTAAATTATTGCGTATCTTCAATTTCTACAACAATAATGATTCAAATTACAATTCCAAAATATCGAGGATTAAATCCATTTCTCTTGTCCGAGAATTTACTAAATAAATTTTAATCTTCAATTTCCAAATTTAATAAATTCCGATGATTGAGTAAACTTAAGTCTTTTACATTATTTAATTTAATCCAAGTTATTTTATTTAATCCGAAGAAAATTATTTAATCCTGTAATCGGCAGTAAGTCTTACTAAATTTATTTTTCAACGCAAATGTGAAATTTAGACAAAATATTATTCTATTGTATTCCATGATGTTTCTTGAAGCTTTATATTTTATTTTACTTGAGTTTACTTTAATTCAACCGAACGAAGACTTTAGTTTCGACCTTGTGTGTCCTCTACTTAGTTTTTCGCACGAGACAAGATGGCTGACGCTCTCACTCGGTCTAGCGTCTTTGTCGCACAACTCAAGTAATTTTTCTCTGACGAAATTTTACAATTTTTATATTCTAAATTTTTTACTAAATAAATTAGTTTGACAATTACATTGATGTTGATGATTCTTTCCGGACTCTAATTTTAATTTTAGATTATGTGAAATATTAATTAATGCGCCGAATAATTTATTATAAATAATTTTTACTGTCAAATAAATTCTTGTCTTAAATAATTTAAATTTTACGGTTTACTCAATTTAATTTCTTGTGGCTAAAGCCAAATTTTTGTCCAAGGATTTTCAAATAAACAAATTTTACACATGGCTAAAAATCTGGAATTAATAACCCGAACTGATGCCTAGTATTATCAACCCAGACAGGCCTACGTCTAAAATAAGTAATGACGAGGACAAGTCTAATTCCCTAAACAAATTAATCAATAACCCGAAACCTGTCCTGGTATTATTAACTAACCGTTTTACAATTTCTCTAATTTTAATATTAATTTTAATTAAATAATTTATTAATAACGATTGTGACCGAACGCGAAATGGCGGTGACCTTCAGCCGACGTGTTGCCTGGCTGATGCCGCAGACCCGAGAAATAAAATCAGACATGATATTTATACCTGGAGTTTTTTTTCGTTTTTTCTATCTAATTACTTGTGCACTCCCTCGAAGGACTGTGACTCCTTTTGTCCAGGTTGGTATAAATTTCTCCTCGGTATCCTCAGCAATTATCTCCTCGGATAAAGCTGGTTGGCGGCAAACGCTGGTCACCGTCACTCGTGCTCTAGGTATCTTTCTCAAGCCTGTAACCGCAAATTGGCATTAGAAATTATTACAACTTAAAATTAATTTACGCAAGCTGGCAGGCGGCCTAGCAAACCGTAAATTAATTGAGTTTTATCGCTTCGTTCCACTTAAGGGTGAGCGAAATAAAATAATTACCTGTGCTCTGTAGTTCTTACAAAATTTTCGAGGCTTCCAGTGAGACTGTTCGATCACAATGAATCTTCTTGAGCTTGTTGTTGTAAGTCTTTCTTCACTCCGTTATCCCTACCTTCTCTTTCTCGACGCCGGCGCTTCCCCCTCGGGGACTTACTCATTACTTATGACTAGTGGCGCGAGTACTTTGGAGCACAACGCCCTGTGATCCGTCGATAAAATAACTGGCGCGGGCCAGGAACCACACATGGGTAACACAGGGATTATAACACTCCGTTACAAACTATGACTACGAGGGCTTCAGATCACAGCACTCTGTGATCCGTCGATAACATAATGGGTGCGGGTAAAAGAACTTTTAACGGGTAACGATCGCTCCGTTACACGTTTTTTGCACATAATGTTAAAATTCCTTGTTGGGTCGTTTTTTATGAAAAAAGTTAATTATTAGACCGCAAAAAATCACGTCGATTGCCACCAAGGCCGTCAAAAGTGGTTGTTTCATTCATAAGTTATCGTTAAAAAATAAAAAAAAATATGTTGGAATTACTCCGAAATTTTAGATCTGATTCAATTGTTATTAAAAGAAACCCTAAGATTAAAAAAAATGCTTTTAATGCAGAGATTTTTCTGAATATCGGTTTATTTATATGAAATAAATAAATAAATCATAATTTAGAATACAAAAGAATATTCTTTGTAACCGTTAACAGTCTTTTAAGCTCGAAGACTTCATAAGTTTACTTTTAAGCGTTTTAGGATGGAATTAGCGGGAAGTTGCAGGGATGGCCTTTAGGGTCAACCGTTTTTCTAATTTTTTTTTAATATAGATGGAACTAGGTTCCATCCAAGATGGAAACCAGTTAAATCGCGTTTTTTTTCGTGTACCGTGAATGTGGTTTCACCGTTGTTCTACCGTTATTGTACAACCACGAGGGTACTGTTTCACCTAAAATTTAGCATTTTCTAATTATTCCTCAATATTTTCAATCACAATAGGAAATCTACTTCCATTTCGGCTGCCGAATGGCCTTTTTTTATTCATACAGACTCACCGATTTTCCACTTTAACTATGATTTTATCACTTAAGATCAATTAAAAAGTTTGGAAAATCCAAATAAGCATGCCTTAAGCGCTCGTGTAATACACAAATTATAGAAATAAGAAAATTTACGTTCGTTTTTCGTTTAAACTTTCCCGTCAGTAGTATTATTCATTTGGGCGAGTTGAACGCCCTCGTGTGTCACGTCAAGCTAACTACATGAACGCATGTGCACACTGTCTATAAAGACTCTGTTTACCAAAAAAAATATTATATATGGCAACCTAAAAGATTGGAAATTCAAAAAATAACGTGAGGTGATTTCCATTTATAAGTCAACGAATAATGATTAGGTTCTGATTTTTGAACTCATTCTTTGGACATCATTTACAAATCTATAAAAAAAAAATTGAGTGAATTAGTTGTATTTTTCGAGAGTTATCATGTTTACAAGGAGATCTTATAATAGATATTTGATGAAATTTTGGGAAAATATTCGTTTTTATGTGAATTCAGCCACTAATCAACTTTAATTTGTATGAAAAATGATCACCAATGTTTTTTTTCTTCGTTTTAATATGCAAAGTAACTCTATAACCGGAAATATTAATTTAATTTAAATAAAATTCCGGCGAAACACCGAATCTTGATTTTCAGGCGCCAGTAGAGCATACCTATGCCCACGCTTAAGGCATGCAATAATGAATATGACTCTATGAATAAATCAAATATCAAGAAATAAATTGTAATACATACAATCTACTTCAATTTCGGCTGCCGAATGGCCCTTTTTTCATACTCTGTACTTTGTAAAAAATATATATTTGTTAATTTTTCTGTCGATGAGACTTATAACTTCTGAGGTAAGGTAAAGTACCCAGTACTTGAACAGTTCTGAAAATGGTCCTAATACTTGAACAGTTTGGAAATTCTTATATTATTAAAAAACTCCGGCCGTGAACATTAATATTTAATGTATATTAAGATAACTTGATGTCTTAGTTAACGATACAAGAAATATTTTTTAATGTTAAAGCTAAATATTATATTTTATTTAATATCTAATGACGGGATCATTGAAGGTGTCGATTAGTATCCACTTTTAAATGAAAATGATACTCACCACCACAATAGAAAAATGGCGAAATAACCCAAAATATTTGAGAATTCAACAAAAAAACTTAACCAATCGAAAATATAGATCATTTTGCAAAATATTCTGTTGTTAATAAGGTGTTTTAATTATTTTTAACTTCCCGCTAAAAATCTCAGATTTTCAAAAATCGGGAAGTTATTGTTTTCACCCCGTTTTACAAAAATCGAGTTTTCATCAAATCTCGACGTTTGAAGGTCACAGGAAGCTTCCCTGACTATTTTTACGATGATGTCCGTACGTCTTTTTTTTTTTTTTTTTTTTTTTTTTTTCCAAAGAGGTACGAAAAAAGATCTTCAAAAGACACCGCTATCGTTAACTCTGCCGCCCATCTTACGGCAGATATCGATAGTCGGTAGTGTAGAGATTTTTACCCACTATAAAAAAACATTCCTCTTCCCCTCTCCCCTAGATGGTACGGGGAGGACTGGATTGGAACCGCGTTAGCATTACTTCAATCCAGCCGTGCTGCGTCTCACGACGCCTACTCCTGGCTACTGGTCTCTTTCTGTGATTTTGTCTTTCAGGAGCTGCTGTGCATAAGCTGCAACAGCTGACCAGTTTTCTTCTTGTTTGATCATATAGGTCACCAGGCTTGAGGGGGAGAGCCTGCTGCCAATGATCTCTTCGGTGCTTCGTCTGTAGTCCTTCCACCGAGCACACTCGAAGAATGTGTGTTCGGCGTCGTCGATTTTATCCGGGCAGTATTTGCATGTTGGTGTGTTGTGTAACCCCATCTTGAAGAGATAGGCGTTGTACTGCCCGTGTCCTGTCAGTAGTTGGGTCAGGAAAAAATCCGTATCTCCGTGCTTCCGAGAAAGCCAGACGTTGATGTTTGGGATCAGTCGCGCTGTCCATCTGCCTGTCTCTCCCGACGTCCATCGGTCCTGCCACTCTTGCTGCGTTTCCGTTTTTATCCTTGTTATTGCCTCCTTCATGTTTTCGCCACTGATTTTAGCGTCGTAGAGTCTTGCTCTTTCGAACGCTAATAGGTCGATGGGCGCCGCTCCCGCAATGACCAGTACAGCCGCTTCGGAAACCGTACGGTAGGCGCAGGCAACTCTGAGAGCACCTCGCCGCTGCACTGCTGCCATTTTCCGCCGGTAGGTCTTCTGCTTTAATATGTCTGCCCATATTTCCGCTCCATACAGTAGTACCGAGTGGACTGCTTCTAGAAGAACTCTTCTCTTTTTTGTTCTTGGTCCCATGGTGTTGGTCATAATTCGTGCTAGGCTAGACACAGTCTTGCTGGCTTTCTTGCATGCACTGTCAAGGTGTTCACGGAAAGATAGTTTCTCGTCTATCATTACCCCTAGATAGCGCAGGGCCCTTGTTGACGTCAGTGTTGTTCCTCCCATGTCCACAGCGAATGGTTTTGGGAACCATTTTTGACGTGTCAAAACGACCATCTCGGTTTTCTGTTTGGCGAGCTTCAGGTGATGCTTATCAAGCCAAGTCTCGACGGTGTCGATGGTTTCCCGAACTAGCAGTTCGGCCTCTTCTACGCTGTCCGCCACTATAGTGGCTGCAACGTCGTCTGCAAAGCCTGTTAGCTCTACTTGCTCTGGCAACGGGATTTCAAGAAGCTCGTCGTAGTCTGCGTTCCATAGATCAGGCTCCATTATTGAGCCTTGCGGCACGCCGGCCGTTATGACGTATTCTTGTGGGCCTTCAGTAGTTTCCACTATTAGCTTTCTATCGTCAAGGTAGTTGTTGACTAGTGCCAGATTTTCTGGCTCCGCGTCAAACTTGTGATCCAGGGCGTCCAAAATATCTCTCCAATTTGCGCTGTTAAATGCGTTTTTGACATCTAGCGTGAGGAGAAGACATACTTTACGAGCTTTGAGGCTACCAGACCATGCTTGTGTTGCTGTTTTTATGACTTTCTTGATTGCTCCGATTGTCGAATGACCTTTCCGGAAGCCATGCTGGTTGGTGGCAAAACCTCCAGCACGGTCTATGTCATTGCGAAGTCTCCCTTGTATGAGCTTCTCGAGTAGTTTTCCAGCAATGTCCAGCATACAGAGTAGTCTAAACGACGAAGGCGTTATGGGGGTTCCCTTACCTTTGTCTAAGAGAACCAATCTCTGCCGTTTCCCGACTGCGGGAAACGTGCCAGTTGTTAAGCATGCGTTGTAGGTGTTCAGGAGTAAGTCTGGGTATTCCAGGGCTACAATCTTGATCACCGATGCCGAGATGCCATCAGGTCCAGGTGCCTTTCCTGTTTTGAGTGACTTGGCCGCGTCTTGTAGTTCCTTAATTGTGAAGGGTGTTACTTCACTGTTCTTAGTGTAGTGTTTCTTTTCCCGCGGCGGGTGTTTGGGGAAAAGCTCCGCTACAATGCTATCCATTAAGGTTGGAGACTTCGGCGCCTCTGGTGAAGCCTTTCCAAGTCGTTTGGCGACAATTTGGTAGGCTTTACCCCAGATGTCATTGTCGAGATCGTTGCAGATCTCTTTCCACAACTTTGCTTTACTTGCTTTGATGGCTCGGTTTAGCGTCTTTTTGGCCTGCTTGTACTCTTTTGAATATAAGTCCTGGCTTGGGGAGCGTTTTGCGGCTCTCGTTGCGCGGCGACGTAGTTGATGGCATATTTTGCGAAGTTCTGCTATGTCTGTTGACCACCAATACGCCGGCCTGTGAAAACTCCGGTTTTTCAATCGCGGCATAGAGGCGTCACATGCGGCAGAAATCTCCTTCATCATATTTAGCACTGTCCTTTCTGTCTCGCTGCAAGTATCTGGAGTCGGGTTGTTCTGTAGAGTAGAACAGCTCCGTGCAAGTGAAGCTCGCAGTGCCTCTGGATCGAGCTTCCTGACATTCCACTTCCGCTTAGAATTGTCGCGTTGTGAGCCCGGAGCAAATGCCAATCCGACGCTGAATGTCACGAACTGGTGATCACTGCCACTGTATTCTTCGGATACTGTCCAGTCTTCGATCATGTTGGCAATCCTTGGAGTCGCCAATGAGATGTCGAGGATGGATTCTTGGTACCCTGGTCTTCTAAAGGTCGTGGTGTTTCCGGTGTTCAGCACTATGAGGTCGAGTCTAGCCACGACGTCAGCGACCTCGTTTCCTCTGGTGTCGGAGAAAGCAGCGCCCCACTCAGCCGATTTAGCGTTGAAGTCTCCGGCTACGATAACTTCACCGTCGAACTTGGTGACCGCATCTTCTATATTTGCTAGTTTCTGTCGGAACACACTAATCCCTTCGTTAGGTGAGAGATAGACGCTCATGAAGTAGGTTGTGGGGGTTTGAATCCAGACAAAACCTGCTCCACTTCCGCTGTTGTTGACGGTAACGTTCTTTGTGTTCACAATCCAAATTGCTGCCGTGCCCGTTTCGTCTGCAAACCATGTTTTATCTTCGATGTTTAGATATTGCTCGCAGATAAAGCAGACGTCGATTTTATCTTCAAAAACACGCTGGCGTAGCAGGTTTTGCGCCAAGGCGCACCTATTCAGATTGCCTTGAAGTATGCGTGTCATTTCTGACCTCTCGTGGCTTCTGCAAGTGCTTTGCGGAATGCCTTGCAAGCTCCAGTGCCAGAAATATGACACAGACTATCCTGGCCATCTTTGTCCGAAGCACAAAGGAAGCATTTTAACTTCTCCGTGCAGTTTACGGCCTTGTGGTTCTCTCCGCCACATTTGTAGCAGCACCTGCTTCTGTCTGGTCCCGCACACTGACGTGTTTGGTGTCCATAACCAAGACATTTGAAACAACGTGTTACTTTTAATAATCTTGCAAAATATTGAAATAACTCCTTTAAACAAAAATTTATGACGAAAGAAAAATTATTTTTGCAATTTAAAATTTCAATAATATCAGGAGTTAATATTTTATATATAATTTAAGAAAGGAAAAATTTAATAAAGGTTACGATTTAAAGTAATTTGATAAATTTAGCTAACAAGGAAAAATTTTCAGTTTTTAATTTTTTGAAAATTGAACAAAATTAAACTCGAATTTTATTTAGCCAATGGAATTTAAATTGATTTCAATAATAATAAAAAAATTAGAAACGGATGGGAAAAGAAAAGAGAAAATTAAAGATATATTCAAAATTGAAAAATCTCTTTTATGGAGAAAAATTTTATAAATTAACTAAGGAAAAAAATTGAAATAACAAAAAATTTTCACGCAACAATTTCTGGATAGATAATAGTATATGAAGAAGAATATTATAAAAATTTCTAGAACCTTTTGGATAAATTTAAAATTTAGGTTTTAAATAATTTTAAAGATGTCAAAATTAAATAGAAATAAACTTGAATTTACTTTTGAACAGTAAGATTTGACTTGATTTTAAGAAAAGATAGATTTAAAAGAAAAAGAAGAAAAAAATAAAAAAAATTATAAATTTTCTCAAACAAAAGTTAAATAATTTCGTATTCGAAATCCCACCGCTGCCACCAGTGTTCTTTATGTTATGTCCAAGGGCGTTTTTAGAGCGGTAGCGTAAACGGTGGAGGTTTGGACTAACAGTTTGAAGAATACGCAACGGAGGTTTTAATTTCGTTGTTTAATTATTTTTGTGGGACGTTTTCGATGTACGAACCTATCACGCCTTCGTTTGAGACTGGCACGGATTTTATTAAAGAGTAGATGTACTTACTACTTGTTGAACTATTTCTAAGGATCGGATCCGTGATTCTGGGGCTGATCGTGGTGCCTTTTCCTAGATTGGACCCTCTGTTGGTATTTGCAGCGAATGGAGGTGGATGGATCTGGGCTGCTTATTCTAAGGGCTCCTTATTTGATAAAATGAACTTATTCGAAACAGATTTCACCTTTTAGATTTATTTAATAAACACCAAAACTTCTACACTTTCACAAATTTTATTTAATCGAAATTATTATTAATGAATTTTATTTATTTGAGCTAACGTCCTCCAGTCCCCCGTAGGGTAAAGTACGCAAATTTAGCTTCAGAAAGATGTTTTATTAAAAGATATTATACTTATTGACCGAACTCTCGCCTAAGTGCAGAGCAAATTAGAACTTTGAGAATCCGGTTCTCTAGATTTTCTTATTTGTCAAAATCCCGCCTAAGTGCAGGGCAAATTAAGACTTTGGGATCTGACTTTTTAGGTTTTATCTATTTATCGAGTCCTCGCCTAAGTGCAGGGCAAATTAAAACTTTGAGAAACCTGACTCGTAGACACTAATAACTAATACGTGGCCTGCCGGTTGAAACCGCGTCTGAACTCGAATTAAGTGCAGTGCAAATTAAGACAAGAGACTTTACAAGGCACGGGCCTTATCGCAGATATTTGATAATTTTTATATGTGATTTTTACTTGTATACAACCGTGTGTTTTTACAAGGAGAGAGTGAGACCCATGCTTCAATTAAACTATTTTTAGTAGATTTTATAAAAATCTATCTATATCATTTGTCCTTATGACGGAATTTTCGAAAAATTTTGTTATATTCTTACTGATCTTTATAACGAAAATTTGTAACGGGTAAAAATTGGGTAAAATTCGAGTTATCGTGAATTACCTAATTTTTCCAAAGTGTTCCCTTTGGCTCGCATAAATAATTCGCCTGAGTCCAGGATCGGTAACAACGGGAGTCTCAGTCAATTATTTTATAAATCAATACAAAGTATCTTTTAAGGTTAAACCAAGAATAGCATTATATTATAAACCAAATAACCAATACAATAATTAAAACAAAGTATCAATATATAAAACAGTGACTCAATTTTCAATATTGCGCCAAAATAAAATATTAACTAAACTCAAAAATTATTCGACGGCACACCCAATGCTACACGTCGCAAAATGGCCGCTCACAGGCCTAAATAATCGAAGATGGCGATAATTATTATACAAAGTAACCAATATACAAAAGAAACTGAATTTTACGTGCCGTGCAACAATTATCGCGGTAAAACTAGCCTCTTAACAATATTCGCGGTCGCGGCGGAGGTCTTTCGCCCCCCAAGTCAAAATCGCGGTCTAAGGATGCAAACCCCTAAGTCTCCCAACCTCCCCCGAGAGTGAGTGGAGAGTATCCGTCTCACCCCGGCCTGCTATCCCTGAAGACAAGTGGAGTGTATCCTCCTTGCCTCCACCTACACGGTCTGGTAGTACCTACTGGATCTGGACAGAAGGCCCAAATCCAGGGAGAACTTAGTTCAGTAGAAATGCAAAGATCTACTCACCAATGCCCATGTAGAGCCGAGGGATGTAGTTCTTGAGATCACTCTAGGGAGTGTATCCACTAGTGTTCACTTCGACTGAACTGGTTGCTTTTCCGAAACTAAATTTTGGTTTTTAAAAACTCAAAAACAAATTTCCCCAAATGATAATTGTTGCACGGCTTGGCCCTCTGTCGCTGGCCCTTGTACTGGTAAATTTTGGCACATAATGTTAAAATTCCTTGTTGGGTCGTTTTTTAATGAAAAAAATTAATTATTAGACCGCAAAAAATCACGTCGATTGCCACCAAGCCCGTCAAAAGTGGTTATTTAATTCATAAGTTATCGTTGAAAAATAAAAAAAAATATGTTGGAATTACTCCGAAATTTTAGATCTGATTCAATTGTTATTAAAAAAAACCCTAAGATTAAAAAAAATGCTTTTAATGCAGAGATTTTTCTGTATATCGGTTTATTTATATGAAATAAATAAATAAATCATAATTTAGAATACAAAAGAATATTCTTTGTAACCGTTAGCAGTCTTTTGAGCTCGAAGACTTCATAAGTTTACTTTTAAGCGTTTTAGGATGGAATTAGCGGGAAGTTGCAGGGATGGCCTTTAGGGTCAATCGTTTTCCTAATTTTTTTTTAATATAGATGGAACTAGGTTCCATCCAAGATGGAAACCAGTTAAATCGCGTTTTTTTTCGTGTACCGTGAATGTGGTTTCACCGTTGTTCTACCGTTATTGTACAACCGCGAGGGTACTGTTTCACCTAAAATTTAGCATTTTCTAAATTATTCCTCAATATTTTCAATCACAATAGGAAATCTACTTCCATTTCGGCTGCCGAATGGCCTTTTTTTATTCATACAGACTCACCGATTTTCCACTTTAACTATGATTTTATCACTTACGATCAATTAAAAAGTTTGGAAAATCCAAATAAGCATGCCTTAAGCGCTCGTGTAATACACAAATTATAGAAATAAGAAAATTTACGTTCGTTTTTCGTTTAAACTTTCCCGTCATTAGTATTATTCATTTGGGCGAGTTGAACGCCCTCGTGTGTCACGTCAAGCTAACTACATGAACGCATGCGCACACTGTCTATAAAGACTCTGTTTACCAAAAAAAATATTATATATGGCAACCTAAAAGATTGGAAATTCAGAAAATAACGTGAGGTGATTTCCATTTATAAGTCAACGACTAATACGCGTCATGGGACTCAATATGCATACGGGCTTTTCTTTTCGGCCGTGGGACTATCGACCTCACTAACGAAATAATCTAACGAAATTTTATTAATATTAAATTTATCTGTCATAGGGCATTCAA
The DNA here is from genome assembly GCF_020080835.1 of Cotesia glomerata. NCBI lineage: Eukaryota > Metazoa > Arthropoda > Insecta > Hymenoptera > Braconidae > Cotesia > Cotesia glomerata. The sequence goes on along the minus strand of NC_058166.1, from coordinate 6,461,613 downwards.
AACCAAGAAATATCGATGAAAGAATTTGAGCCTCAACATTCCTCTTCAATTAATCATTCTCAGGTATATTTTTCAAAATTTTCAGCATGACCGAGTGTTTTTTACGTCCAACCCCTTATAAAAAATATGCGTGCAGAAAATATGTCTAAGCTCATTTTTCAAACCAGTTTTTTTTTTTTACAAAATTACTTGTAACTTTCGCAATTTCTTTTTCTAAAAGTGGTTCATTTTCGAAAACTTAATAGACGCAATTCCGAATCGAATCACACCTTAACTACTTATATTTTTCCAAGACTACTGAAAAAAGTTCGAAAACAAAAAACACTTGTTCACTCTATGATCTTACAAAAACGTTTTAACTTCCCGGGAAAAAAATAATCAGGCCGGATCATACCTGTTCATGTATGATCAGACCTAAATTAGACATGGTCAGATCTATTCATATCTGGTCAGACCTGAAATTAGACATGATCATGCCTACTCATGTGTGATCATGCCTATTCATGTCTGAACGTATTTAATGCTCCAGGCCTGATCATGCCAATTTTTTCAAAATGCTGTTCTCACTTTTCTACTCATCCCCACCTTTACTCAAATATGATCAACCTGTTCTGGGCAATGTCAATTTATAATCTATTTTGGGCTTAGGGCCACAGAGGGTAAAAAGGGGACCTTTCACACTGTTACAAATTTATTATGAAAGTAAAACAATATTTCTATCTACGCAATCGTATACTTAATTGAAATAACTTTCTGTTTTTGTAACGTTTTGAAAAATTGAGATTTCCAATTTTTCAGTTTGGTTAATTGTTTATTGATTATTTTGCCAGCTTGGCCTCGTTAGGGCGTCGAAAGACTCCAGGTGGGCCGCGTCACCTGCATATCCGCGGTGTCTTTTAATTAGTTTTATTGAACGCCGAAATTCGGCGTCCCGGATATAAAACATTTGGGGGGTACGCTACCAAGCGATCACCCCGTTTAAAATAAATTAAATTAAAACGTGGTTTTTCATTAGAACTTGAATTTAATAAGCGCAAACAATTTTTGAAAACCAGAGCGGAGTAAGTCCTTGCACTTTCGAGACTCAGCCCGGACTGACTAACCGCCTAACAAGTTAATAAAAATGCGACATCAAAAAGTCGTCAACGCCGCATCTCAGGTTTCGCTGTCGGGAAATCCACGAGGCTCGGCTCTCACGCTGGTGTTTAGACGAAAGCCTGATAACTCTCTTATCTCGAGATATTTCCGTTGTAGAAATACCTCGAACAATATTTAATAATTAAATAATTTTATTTAATCTTGGCCAGAACGTTACAGTTTTTTTGTTATAAATTTCTAAACCACCGAAATTACATTTCCGTGAACCGTATCGGTATAGGGGTTACGTCACAATTGATCCCCGCGACAACCGATTTCAGGACACTACCTAGTGAACACATGACCTCCATATGACGTCATAGATAGGTCACATAGAGATCATAGAATTTTTACGTAGATATGACATAAAAATGACTTCAGTGATGACTTTGATATTACATCATGATGCATGACATCATTATGACATCGTACTGACTTTAAATTTGACTTTTAACTGACGTCATAATCGTGACTTAAATTTTATGTAAATATTATGTCCTATCTCTCCCATATATTTGACGTCACATCAAAGTCATAAATTTATATATCATTTACGTAAAAAATAAGTCATACAATTCCATACATAACAAGTTATATTCTGACGTCAAAGTGATATCACAAGACCGTCATATGCTTACGTAAAAAACAACTCATAATTTTACGTAAAATTGATGTACGATGAACGTCATATTTAAGCATCAACTTTAGGTCATTCTCTTACATCCAATTCACATAATACTAATGTCATGACAGTAGTCATGTATAGAAATAAACGATGCTCTTATTATGATTATATTTTATGTTGTATCATGTAGGGGTAGGGGGGGGGGCAAAGTGGACCCCTTACGAGAAAAAATATATTTATATTTTATTTTCAGTATGTTTTAGATGTTAACTTGCTATGTATATTGGGCCACGATTCATGTACAGGAGTAGAAAGTAAAAAAATTGGTAAATACACCTGTGATGGCTGTAAATAAATTAAAATAATAACTTTACTTAAATAACTTGTTATAGAAACTAATAATTTGGAAACTTACTTATATATTTCAATAACTCGCTGTAACAACTCATACCCTGCGATTAATTATAGTTTATTATTAATTATATTAAATATATTTTAATTATTATTGTCTCTGTTACGTCTTAGCGTAATTTTTAAGTTATTTATTTTAACCCAGATCATTTAAGATCTATAGATTGGGATCGGGAGTATTTTAGCTGGTTTTAATTCTAAAAATAATAAGACTTGGGTTGCAGTTAATGTATATATTGTAAAATAAAAAAGGGTAAATAAATGTACAATTAGGTACGTTTTACAAAAGTTATTACAAAGAAAGAAAATTATTATAAGGTTGATCGGAACGTATGATTCGACACAAAAAAACATTAATTTCTAAACGCGTTGAGATCTGGAAATGTAGCTTTACAATACCTGTACTATTTGGATAATCTCTGGAGATGAACCTTGAATCGGAAATTTAAAGATGATTAGCTCACTACTTTACTCACTACTCACAACGAAGACAAAAGAGTGTTTTACTCAGTGGGAAGGCCTGCACTGGTAAAATTGAAATTTTGTCTGAGTCTGTGTCAGAGTCAGAAAGAAACTTGAACTGAACAGCAACTATTCTCCAGAGAGTCCCATAGTTTTTGTTTTTTTGGGGGGTCCTAGCTTGTGGGTCCTAGAAGGGATGATTTCCATCCAATAGAGAAGGACTTTTCCACACTAGGCCCCCTTCTCTTTAGGGAAAGCGGCCAGGTCACGCCCTTATGCAAGCGGATGGGTATGCGCACCTACGCATCCACTTACATTCATTTTATTTATTTATAATAATTCTGTTTTAATTTTAATGATATTTTAATTCATCAGTTTGATTTCTTACTTTAGTTTTATCTATTGTTATTGAATTTGTTTAGATTGTTGGGATCTGTTTTGTCGTATTTATTAATTAATTATTTTATAAATTTTTCTTTTAATATTTATTATTGTATTATTTAACATTTATTATTTAAAATTGTATTTAGAAAAGTTTCGTTATTTCTAATTTTTTTTTTATATTTATTATTTCAAATTTTATCTCAGTAAGATTCATCCAAATTTTATTATTTTCAAATTATTTAAACTTTATCTTACTGAGTAAATTTTCGAATTCTTAAATAAACAGAAACCAACGAAGTTGATAAATTTTTAAAACATCTTGAAAATAAGTTTATCTTCTATGCATCATTCTTTTTTTTCCTTCTAGCCTAAGTACACAAGATGGTAAAGATATTTTTCCCTTATCCTTTTACATAAGGCCCTATTTATTTTATTTTTATGGTTTTTCTTTGAAAAAGTAAAACTAAAATTTAGTTTTTTTTAAAAATATTTTCTGGGAAAAATATCTTAGTCTTGTGTATGTCTTCACTTTAATGACCCTGGCGTCACTAAAGCAATTATTCTAGGTACTATTTACTATATATAAAAAATATTATATTTTATTTCTAAGGTCGCTCAAACAATATTATAGTCATTGAAATATAATTTACTTTTAAATAATTTCAAAGTTCCTCAGGACGTAACATCTCTATAAAATAAATCGTTTTTGAAAAATCTTGTAGCTTGTGATCTAGTTTGGCTTTTATCATAAATTTTAAATCTTTCTGTTACAACATAGAAATTGCAGAAATTTCATCATGTTTTATAAACTTCCTAGAAAGAAAGAAAAAAATGATTCTAAGTAATCTTCTTGATGCTAATGTTAAAAACTCGGAGTTTTAAAAATTTCTTTTTCAAAATATCCTAAATATTATGTTAAGTACATATTTAAAAAACGGTAGTAAATTTATTTCTAACAGCGCTGTGTGAAGATAAGGTATTTAATATTTTACAACATTAATTGCTAAACTATTCGATTGCGTACTGTCGTAACTATAATAAAAATATTATGATTTAAAAAAATTTTTTTATATTTATCAAAATTTAGAAAATTTTATAAATTTTTTCTTTTAAATTCTATACAATTATAACATTTAAATTAAAAGAACTCGAGAAAGTCCATTAAAGTCTACATATATGAATTAAATACTCGAAGGTACTATCATTATGGGGATAAGTGAGCAACGTTCCAGACTTCGATACGGAAGGTCCAGAGTTCGAGTCCAGCATTCGCCTAGTATTTTTCATCGGATATAATTATAAATATATGGCTCTGTAAATTCGTAATCTGTCCTTACAAAATATTCAGCTGAAAAATTTTTTTTTAATTATTTCGTTATTTTCAAAATTTTTTTTTGAGGTACCAATTTTGACATCACTTTGACGTCATATGGACATCACTCGTATGTCATATTAACATCATGAATGTCATAAAGACGTCACACTGATGTCATAATTACGTCATATACTTACGTCCAAAGTCTGACGTCAGAAAGTATAAAATAATGACTAATATATGACTCATATGTGACCTTATTCTTACGTAAATCTTGACATAACATGACATCACACTGACGTAAATTTTACGTAAATGTATTCACTGGGTACATCCCTGATAGTGAAGCAAGGGAGAACAGCCATCTTAATGTAAGTTTATAGAATATGCGAGAAAAAATCGGATAGCTCGGACTGGGATTCGAATCCAGAACCTTCCGAAGACATGTCGGTTGCTCTCCCACTTGAGCTACCCGGTCTATACCAGATTTCCTTTTCGCTTATTCTATATACATTAAGACACACCGTCTATCTTGCGGTAAGCATTAAAGACATTTTTAAATGCCGTGAGGCAGGGAAGAAGGGGAATAATATCAGGGGATATACAGTGTCGGGGATCAACCGTCGGGGATCAATTTTCCGAGGATCAATTTTTCCGAGGATCAATTGTGACGTAAACGGCATAGGAGCTTTTTCTTTCAATACTTAAATTATTTATGCTAACGTGAATTTTTCCGAAATATGAATTTTTGAATTTAAAAAAAAAATAAAAATTTTTATGAATTTGACTTGATATACTTCCTAGTCGTATGTTGACCCTCTAATTCTAAATAACCGTGAGTTCAGACTATCCACCGCTAAAGATTTGAGTACATTGCAAAATGACGCAAAAAATAACAAAAATTCGGTCTTTTAGATATGAAATAGTATATTACACACGAAGGGCAGTAAAATAACAAGCCGAGGTCGACAAACATGTGATCTGAGGCTTCCTTATTTACTTAATCTATATGCTTGATCTATATTAAACTTATGTGTTGCAGTATCAGTCAAGTAATGAAAACAGTGTCGCCGACGACCATCTAAATCGTTTTGAAATTTCGATGCCTGAAATTTCTGCATCAGAAACGTTTATACTGGAAAAAAGTGTAAGTTTTTATGTATTTTATGTAAATTTATGAGATTTTTGAGCTCTTCGAGCTCCAAAATATAATTCTTTTCTTTTGAGCTCGTCGATCTCAAAAGGCTGTTGTTTTGTTGCAATTTAACCCACTCGGTTAAATTAAAAAGTTTAAAAAAGTTTATTATTATTATCATTATAAGTAATTCTTATTAATCAGTCTCGTCATTAAATTCTATTGCTGAAGCTATTGGCTTGTGATAACTAAAATATGATACATATGTTTGTGATTCTATTTTATGCAAATACCTCGAAAAAACAGCATCAATAGTAGTACCGTATCTTGTTATCGATTCTTTTGGATTGTTATTTATATGCTATTATATGCTACTCACGAGTAAAATGTATCTATAATGTGAGTATTCACCACGTGCTTGTTCATGAATTCATGAGTATATACTATGCATTGGCGGGGTGGAGTGGTAATAGAAAGAGAAGGGATGAGAGAACGAAAAGAAAGAGGGAGAAAGAGAAAAGTATTATACACTACTCGCTTGTGTATACGACTGTCGCGCCTGCGCACGTCTCATTTAACGGTTTTATTCCACGCACTTTTTCTTACGGACTTTTTCTTACGGTTTTACTATCACATTTTTTTCAGTTCGGTCGCGCAGCAAATCCCCATCTCCTCCAAGCCTGCCGTAAGGAACTTCGTTCCAATAATATGAAAACTTACAGACTAAAATTCATTTTTGCTGAGAGAATTCAACACGCCTCCTCAAAAATGAATCCAGAAAAAACTTAAATACAGTCTACAAAAATATTTTACAATCTTATGCTAAGAATTAGTTAATACCAAAACGAATATTTCTTACAATGTTATTCTCTCGAATTATGCGTAACGACCTTTCTCTCAATACGATCCCATATGTAATTTTATAACTCTAACTGGCCCAACATTCATTGCTTATGGGTAAAAAGGAAAAACCCAACATTGTTTGGGAAAACCTTACCAGCTCATTTACAATAATAATACAAAGTTCTTAAAAACTGATTTAAGCCCATTTGTGTTCTAAACTCCACAAATTTTACTCCAGGCAAGGATTTTGTTAGTGAATCAGCTATCTGTTGATCCGTAGGCATATAAATTAGTATAATTAGTCCTTTTTCTACTTTATCACGAGAGTAATGATATTTAATATCGATATTCTTCGATCTTTTATGACTCAAAGGATTATTTGCTGTACTTATACAACCATTGTTATCTTCATATATTGTTATTGGACCTTCTATTCTTAATTTTATACTTTCTATTAAAGAGCATATCCACAAAGCCTCTTGTGCAGCTTCATACAGTGCCATATATTCGGCTAAATAGTTTTCAGCCACTAACATGTTTACACTTGTTTCACTACTTTGTCTTTTTATTTTAATTTCGTGGTTTAATAACCGTGACTTTACGAAGTCCAAATTTAATTGATCTTCCGATGAAGTTTCAATTGCAGTAATAACGCCGTCATATGAAGATGAAAGTGTATTTGATAAATGAAGCACTTTGTTTGCTTTATCTATTTTTGATTCAGATGCTAATAGATCATTTATGCATGTATAAAAAGTAGAAAAATGTTCCATAAGAGACATCTCAGCTGCTAATTTTAAATCGGAAAATCTTTTTCTCATGATCATTTGAGTTGGAAGACTTGCGATCATACACAGAATCGAGTTTCTCAAAAATGTTTTTAGCATATGTTACATCGATAAAATGTAACAATGAGTCGGCTAGAAGTGAACCAATAATGCTGTGCGCAACGTCGTTTTTTTTGGTCCATTTTTCTTTTAGAAATTCGGGATTTTCCTCATCAATAATGCTCAGTATATGATGCTCCTTTAGAAGAAGACGCACTCTCTTTTTCCATATACTATAATCGAGTCCACTAAAAGGAATTATTCCTCTTTGAGTTTTTACACTTGACTTTTCCATTGTTTTTAAACTATTTTAATACACTTGCAACCAATATTCAACTACACTGAGAACAAACAAAAGTTTGAATAATTTGTCACACACGATTTGAAAGTTTTTATTAAAATTTTCACAATTTAATTATTCGCGATACCTGAGCCCATAACCTGTAGAAAGTTATGGATAGGAATATCGTGATTTGTATTTAAATAAATTACAAATGTTATTCGTTCATCAATATTCAGCCTTTCTTTATTAAGAAAGATCGGATTTAGAGAAACGACCTTACGGTCGAGATGTTCGATTTGAACTGAACTGCATTTTAGTAAATATATATTTTGTGAGTTCTAAACCTCTCCTTAAGTTCTTAAAAATTACAGATGTTTTAGCCAATGAATTGTATGTGTGTTTATTTCTACAAAGTTCTCGTATTGAGTGTCCTGGATCCTCTTCCTGCCCGAAACACGCCCCTATCGATAAACCAGCACACTGGGCAATTCTGAGGCATTCAGTTGTCTATTCGACCCCTGGTCCACTGGTCTCAGTTCTCGTTATGTTTTTATGTTACGTTTAGACTAGGCTGATAATACCTAGAGATAAAAGATTATCAATTTCGTGTTGGGTGACTCCAGAGATCAAAATTACCTGACACCCCATTTTGTGCGAGACCAGAATCTGGGAGTCAATTAGAAAACCGAGTATAACCGGAAACCCCCTCCAATCCAGTTAAGTTGAAGTTACAAACTTTTATTTATGTTTATTTTCAGACCAGTGAAACAGAAAATGTATGTCAGCTGGTTAAAAAATGTCCAACGGTGATTCTCGAAAATTACAACTTTAGCGAGTTTGCAGAAATGCTGCAAAAAACACCGGAGACCAGTTCATGTGAAAGCTCGGAAGAAGGAGAAGAAGAAGAAAACGAAAATGAAGGCGAAGATGATGCCAGTGAAAAAAACGAACATGAAATTAAGGAATTTCTATCTCAATTGACAGTTAATGAAATTAAAGAAAAACTGAGAAAAGCTACCAAAAAAATAGAAGGTGAAAACAAACAAATAAAAAATGTTTTTTATCTTCATAAAAGCCCATATAACTTGGAAAAAAGAATTATACGAAAAGGAAATAAATTTGAGTGTACACATTGTGGTCATCAGCTGCGGAGAAAGTTCGATATGAAAAACCATATAAGAATAAATCATGAAGATTGTTTGTATTATTGCCCAATATGTCCAAGAAACTACAAAGTTAAGCGAACCGACGGTCTTGGTCGACATATACAGAATTGTGTTAATATCACTAAAAAATATTTAGCTAAGCTTGAATGAGAATCTCGCAAATTTTCCGAATAGCAAAAATGTAAAAATGAAAATAAACTCATTTGAAATCTAACATATATCATTTTTATGACATTCAACCCCTTTAAATAGGCAAGCATCGTCTCAAAACTCATTAGTGTCCTTCTCTTGAAACGGAGTGTTTTGTTTCCCTTGGTCGCCCCTTTTACTCTTAAGGGCGCCACTGGATTTTTGATCTCAGTATCCAGAAACTGGACCAGAACATGGAGTGCTAGGTCAGGGTCGTGAGAGATTGCTGGAAGGAATTATGATTTAAACACAGAAATTCGATTAACAAAATTATTTATTTTCCACTCCCTTTTACAATTGGAATAATGGCCAAAATTCAATACATAAAATTTCATGGATAACAACCACACTCACATTCACTCTCATACGGTATATTTCCCGCTGTCCAGCTAGACCCTCACGTGGCTGTAGTACCCGATGCCTACTGGACTCTCACGGTACTCTATCTACTTCGCGTCGTCCCCTGGACCTCTAACGCTACTCTAACTTAGTTCGCGCGGTCTCACGGACTCTCACGCCACTGAGCTGGACCTCTGACGTGACTACACACGTTGTCCACACAGCGCACGCTGTCCCCCAAACTTCACGCTACTCTAAGAGAACTACCCCGAAGCCAGAGGAGTATACCATGAAACCGAGATAGCCTCTTTACTCACACACAAACACACTTTTTTCCATTAACAATATTCCTCTCTTTATTTCCTACTAATAACAATTTCCAATATTGTTCTCTAATTAACAATTTCTTATTTACTAACTATTATTTTCCTAAATACTAATTTACTGCCGTGTTCTTAATAATAATAATAATTTTATTTCATTGCATGTCCTTACAGGATATTTGCAATTTGCAATAATACATAGAGTTACATTTTGTCTTATTCCCTAAGATAACAACAGAACATACATTAAATATCAACGCTCATCTTACATTTTGACAGGACACTCATTTACAGTCTTTTAATTTATTTTCAATCACTCTTATAAACGTACATAATTCTTCAATTATTTCACCTCTCAGTGTTTTTACAAGCAAACTACGCATCTCACTATCTATCCGATTACCTTTCCATGTTTCCATAAAACATTTGGTTTCATCTGTTTGTAGTCTCCAAGCTTCACTACAGGTGCAGATGTGTGCTAAAGTTTCCTCCCCTCCCCCACATAGTCTACAGCTCCAATCTTTATATCCCTTTTTGCCAGCCCTGCCTATGTTTCCACATCTAATTCTTGCCCATGTTTCTTTGTCCATTTTCCGCTTAACTTTCATGCTCAAGTACGCTGCTCCGTTTGCACCCGGTAGGATCTCTTTATACAGTCTGTTATACTTTGATTCTACTATTTTGCTCCATTCCGCCTCCAATTCTTTTTCCCACCAGTTGTTTAGACTTTCCATGAGCTTAATATGGACTTCCTCGTCTCTGCCACCCTTCTAAATCCACTCACAAACTTCTTCTGCTTTCCAGTTCTGTAGGATTCCCGCCATCTGAGCACCCCACTTTAATGGGTTGCCATTTATCACAGCTCTCATCTCTTCAGCCAGGCATATTCGCGGCCACCTGTCTTCTTCCATGTTTAGGATGTCCTTCACATAGCTGATCGCTCTTTTCCTAATGGTATATTGAATACTCTCCACTCCCATTTCACCTCTCCATATGTACATCGGGGTGTTTCTAGCGACACCTAAAGCCATTTTTACATATCTCCCCTGCATCTTCACCATATTATCTACATTGTCCCACCCCCAAACTTCTACACCATATAGTGCCACTGATCTCACCAACGAATTCATTAGACCAACTCTATCTTTTCTCATATCTCGTCCAGCTCTTTTTATCAGGCCCCATGCCGCATTTGCTGCCTTTTGCGCTTTGCCTATCATTAATTCCGTGTGCGCCTTACTGCTGTTTTTAGTAGAAAACGTGTACCCTAAATATTTGAACTGCTTTACAACTTCAATTTTCTCCTTTTTATACATCCAGACTTCACTTTTACACGTTTTCCCACCATTCCTATAAACCATCACCTTCGTTTTGTTAGCATTCACCGTCAAGCGATTTTTATCTACGTATCTTTCCAGCGTGTTTAACATCTTTTGCAACTCCTCTGCAGACTCCGCCACGATCGCTATGTCGTCAGCATATTTCAATGCTCTAATTTTCCTTTTACCAAACACCGTCCCCCCTTCATCCTTTCTGACCCATTCTTCATCAATATCATCAATGAACAAGTCAAAAAGTATTGCACTTAGTGCGCATCCTTGCCTGACACCTGTATCCGTATTAAATTCTTCAGAAGTCTTTCCATTGACGATCACTTCTGCGCTAGTCTTTTTATATATCTCCCTTATCATAGTATGCAGTCTGCCTCTGATGCCTATTTTCCAAATTTTCTTTAGTAGGAGTTCTCTGTCTATGGTGTCAAAGGCGGCTTTGAAGTCGATAAACCCTACATATAATTTGCCTCGTTTTCTTCTCAGCCTCCCGTTTATTAGTGAGTTCAAGACAAATATGTGGTCTCTAGTACCCCTTTTCCTCCTAAAACCAGCTTGGCTCTCATTTAGAATGTTGTTGTTTTCCACCCATCTGCCTATGCGATCTGCAAGGATGACTGTCAGCACTTTGTAGCCCACATCCAGTAGCGAGATCCCTCTGTAATTTTCTGTCTTGGCGTTGTCACCTCCTTTAAAGATGGGCACTATCCACGCTTTTTCCCAACCTGTCGGCAGTTTTCCTTCACTCCAAATTTTGTTTAGAGCGTCGGCTATCCACACCATGTTTTCTCTCGCAATTACTTTTATACATTCTATCGGTACCCCATCTTCACCAGTCGCTTTCCCGTTGGGCATTCTTTTCAGTGCATCCTTGATCTCATCAATTTCTATATCTTTATCCAGGTTGTCGTCAGTGGAGTGTATCCCCTCAGAGCTACTCCACTGTTCCACATTGCTTCGCTCTTTTTCCTCTTCTTCGACATTCTTGTTAAGAAGAGTGCTAAAATGCACAGTCCACTCTGCATTGGATATCTTCTCTGAGGTCTCATTCAGTCGCTTTGGTTTATACCTGTTCACTGCTCTCCACCACTCTGAGATGTTCCTTGCCCGGTCTATTTCATCCCACCTTTCTTCAGTGTATCTTCTTTTGTCCTCATCTCCTATTTCTCTGAGCTTTTTTCGGCAGTCATTCAGTTCTTTTTTTCGCGCATCACATCTATCCTTCAGCCAGTTGTTTAGCAGTACCCATAATTCTTTCTTAGTTTCTCTCCAGATTTCTGAATATCTTAGGCCATCTTTACATTTTGCATTCGCTTGCACTTTTTTGACCATCCCTACTTCATTTGCACAGTCCCAAATTATTTGAGTGAGATCTTCCCATCTTGCTTCATTAATACAGAGTAACTCACTCAATTTACCTGCTGTAATCTCTCTGAATTCATCAGCTTTATTGTTGTCCCATTTGATTTTATTTCGACTTGTTGGCTTTCCCATTACCCTCAAATTTTCAATGTTCTGCTCTTTTTCCATAATTGCCCCCAGTTCAAAGGTAACCGGTAGATGATCAGACTCAGTGCGTGGAACAACACATAATCTTTTCACTACATCTTCATCACCGCGATCAACGATCATTACTAGGTCCAACACCGATCCTTTGGATTGCTTATCACACCCAACATATGTTATCTTTCCCTCTTCGTCACCCTTGCATCTACCATTTAATAACATTAGACCCATTTCTTCGCCTATTTTGATTAATTTTTTCCCATTTTCATTTATTGACTCATCTTGAGTCCTCCTTGATTGTATCCGACATTCACATTCATCCATACTGTTGCACATTTGCGCCGACCCAACCCTCGCATTCATATCACCACAGATAATTATTGAGTCAAACTCACACATACTTATTTCTAAGAGCTCTTTTAATTTAGGTTCTAATACAGTCATATTAACATTATTGTAGACCGAAATAATACATTTTTCTGCCCTGAACTTAATGATAAAGCCATACTCCCATTCAGCCACCCGCCATTCCGCTCCTAAGCTTTTTCTTTATACCTACAAGCTGTCCGCCTGATAGCCTACCCCTTTTGGCCATTGCACTTTTTTTTGCCCCTTTTATCCAGTAATTGTAATCACCACTTAACTTTTTGATTGCTTTTTTTGCATCATCGTTCCCTATCCACGTTTCCTGTAGGATCACTATACTGTACTTATTCAAGAAGTCTTTTATTTCCTTAAATCTACTCGCGCCATGCGTATTCCATACCAACACATTATACTTATCATTAGTTCCTGCTTCGCTCCACGCTTCTTCTTCGACGAAAGGACTCTTCCGCGCTGCGTCGCACTAGCTCCAATTCCGCCGTTAGCTCGTTGAACTTCTCGACTCCGTCACTCTTGACAAGACCAAGATAGCCTACTCTCACGTTTTCGCCATTTTCTCTTCTTTGTCTCGCCAAATGTCTTAGCCACTTTTGGATTTCAATCTCTCTAGGCGTGTGATCATCATCCAGCCACGTACCAGTCTGCTTCAACTTACTTCGCTTTTCTAACACCTTCTTTTTTCTCCTAGAGAGATCATCTCAATACACACCATGTTTCTGCCACCATATTTAATTCTAAAGTTGTTTTCATTCATTTCCAGCTTTTGCGCAGCTTCTCCAAATGCTTGTTTGCTTTCGTTTTCATTCTGTGTATTGAATCTGAGCACCAAGCTGTTTCTCCTCCGTTTCCTTTCTCGCCTTTCGTAGTTCAAATGGTCGTTTGCTATTGCGACTGGTTTTCTAGCTGCGCTGTTTCTTTCCGCATTGAGGAAGTCACCAACTCTGTCTTGCGTAGTCTTTGCTTGCTCCGATTTTCGTTGCTCTAGACTATCTTGACTCCTTTCTACTGGCGCGTGCTTCCTATTGATGCTACCTGTCTTCTTTCCTGACCTGTCTGTGCTCAACTCTCCTTCGAGCAGACTGACTCTTGCGCTTAGTTCCGCGTTTGCGTTCAAAAGCTCCTGCTTTTCTTTTTCCCACTCATCTTTTTTGGCTTCGTTTTCCTTGTTCGCGTTTTCCAGTGCTCTTTTCAATTCTTCTATCTCCCTTCTAGCCTTTAATATCTTATTATGTAGAATCATTTCGCTTTCATTCGCCCTAGGTTCCTCCTTGTCACCCACATTCGCAGTGCATCCAAGCAGCTCATCAAGCAGCATCAGGTTGTTGTTGACGCTAAACTCATTCTTCTGTGAGCTAGTAGGTGATAAGGTGTTGTTGTTTATGCTGCAGTTGGAATTATTCACGGGCGAGTGAATGACTTTATTTCCTTCTTTACCTGTTTTCACTACGAAACTTAGCAGAGTCTCTTGCTTACCGCCTGCGCCTTTGTCATGCGCATTCCCCTTGTCTTTTTTCCCGGTATGCCCCATACCTGTTTGGCCTAACCTAACTCTTTGTTGACACCCACAATTACACTCGAATGTGCGTTTCCCTTCTCGTTTTCCACAACTTTACTAGTTTCTCAGTACCCTCAATTTTTCTGCTCCTCTTAAACCTCTTTCGTGTACCGTTTACTGCTTTTTGACAGGATTTTCACTTTAATTTGATCACAGCAATAAAACACGTCTAGCTCATACGAGCGCCCTCCATCCAAAACAGTGTTCTTAATATTACAACAATAAATATTTAAAACAAGAGGTCTTCGTATCTTGAATCAATCCTAATTGTTATGTCCGAGAAATTAATAAATAGATTTTAATCTTCAATTTCCAAATTTAATAAATTCCGATGATTTGAGTAAACTTAAGTCTTTTACAATATTTAATTTAATCCAAGTTACTTTATTTAATCCGAAGAAATTTATTTAATCCAGTAATCGGCAGTAAGTTTTACTAAATTTATTTTTCAACGCAAAATGTAAAATTTAGACAAAATATTATTCTATTGTATTCCATGATGTTTCTTGAAGCTTTATATTTTATTTTACTTGAGTTTATTTTATTCAAACGAACGAAGACTTTAGTTTCGACCTTGTGTGTCCTCTACTTAGTTTTTCGCACGAGACAATAATGGCTGACGCTCTCGCTCGGTCTAGCGTCTTTGTCTCACAACTCAAGTAATTTTTCTCTGACGAAATTTTACAATTTTTATATTCTAAATTTTTACTAAATAAATTAGTTTGACAATTACATTGATGTTGATGATTCTTTCCGGACTCTAATTTTAATTTTAAATTATGTGAAATATTAATTAATGCGCCGAATAATTTATTATAAATAATTTTTACTGTCAAATAAATTCTTGTCTTAAATGATTTTAATTTTACGGTTTACTCAACTTAATTTCTAGTGGCTTAAGCCAAATTTTTGTCCAAAGATTTCCAAATAAATAAATTTTACACATGGCGAAAAATCTGGAATTAATAACCCGAACTGATGCCTAGTATTATTAACCCAGACAGGCCTACGTCTAAAATAAGTAATGACAAAGACCAGTTAATTTTCTCTAAACAAATTAATCAATAACCCGAAACCTGTCCTGGTATTATTAATTAATTGTTTTTATAATTTCTCTGATTTTAAATCTGATATTAAATTTGGTACTAAATAAATAAACTATTTAAAAAATGATACTTAAAATAAACTATTTATAAATGATACTTAAAATAAAGTAACGATTGTGACTGAGCACGAAATGGCGGTGACCTTCAGCCGACGTGTTGCCTGGCTGATGCCGCAGACCCGAGGAATAATTCTAACTCGTTATTTGTACCTGGAGTTCTTATAATTTTAATCTGCCCTCCAACGGTGAGCTGGAACTCCTCGTATTCGGGTACTGGCGTGAATTTTCCTTCGGTGCCGTATTCTCAATTTGGCGGCAACCTCTGGTCACCATCACTCGCTCTCTGGGTATTTATTCCGCCTGTAACCGCAAATCAGCATTAGAAATTATTACACGTTAAAGTTAATTTAACCAAGCTGGCATTCGGCCTAGCAAGCATTAAATTAACAAGATATTATCGCTTCGTTCCACATTGGACAAGCAGAATAAAAATAATTACCTTCGCTGGATGTTTTAGAAAATTTTGCGTGTCGTCCAGACGAGCCACTCAGCCACAATGATTCTTACCAAATTTTGTTCTCACTTCCTTGCTTCCTCCACTCTCCCCACTACCACTACGCGGATTTCTCCACCTTGGGGCCTCTCTTACTAGCTCTAAACGAGCTATAGATCACAGCGCTCTGTGAGCAGTCGATAAATAACCGGATACCGAAATAGGGGAATTTACCGGGTAACGATCACTCCGTTACACTCTTTGGCATTGAAATGATATGTGGATTTTAACGTTAAAAATTCAAAAAAAAAAAATAGTTACAGGTCGCCTTTGAAGCTGCCGCTCGTTCACAATATTAATAATGTATCTAGAAAGCCTACAAAAAATCATCAGGTCGCTACTTGCCCCGGACAACCCTACAGACAACCCTGTAGTCACCCCTTAGACTGAAAATCCGTGATCTTGTCATAAGAAATTCCAAAAAAAATAGTTACAGGTCGCTTTTGAAGCTGCCGCTCGTTCACAATATTGATAATGTATCTAAAAAGCCTACAAAAAATCATCAAGTCGCTACTTGCTCCGGACAACCATACAGACACCCCTGTAGTCACCCCTTAGACTGAAAATCCGTGA
The DNA here is from genome assembly GCF_020080835.1 of Cotesia glomerata. Lineage (NCBI taxonomy): Eukaryota > Metazoa > Arthropoda > Insecta > Hymenoptera > Braconidae > Cotesia > Cotesia glomerata. Next base: position 6,445,167 of record NC_058166.1, on the reverse strand, counting down.
TCTTGTCATAAAAATTCCAAAAATAGTTACAGGTCGCCTTTGAAGCTGCCGCTCGTTCACAATATTGATAATGTATCTAAAAAGCCTACAAAAAATCATCAAGTCGCTACTTGCTCCGGACAACCCTACAGACACTCCTGTAGTCACCCCTTAGACTGAAAATCCGCGATTTTGACGTTAAAAATTCGAAATAAAATAGTTACAGGTCGCCTTTGAAGCTGCCGCTCGTTCACAATATTGATAATGTATCTAGAAAGCCCAAAAAAAATTATCAAGTTGCTACTTGCCCCGGACAACCCTACAGACAACCCTGTAGTCACCCCTTAGACTGAAAATCCGTGATCTTGTCATAAGAAATTCCAAAAAAAATAGTTACAGGCCGCCTTTGAGGCTGCCGCTCGTTTGCAATATTGATAATGTATCTAGAAAGCCTAGAAAAAATCATCAAGTCGCTACTTGCCCCGGACAACCCTACAGACACCCCTATAGACCGCCCTTGGACTGAAAATCCGCGATTTTAACGTTAAAAATTAAAAAAAAAATTAGGAAAACGGTTGACCCTGAAGGCCATCCCTGCAACTTCCCGCCAATTCTATACCTAAACGCTTGAAATTGCACTTTGACGTTTTAGAGCTCTTCGAGCTCGTAAATACAATTTGTGTATTATTTTGAGCTCTCCGAGCTCAAAAAAATAGCTTTTGTATGCTTTTGAGCTCTTCGAGCTCAAAAGTTTGATAGATGTTTGACAAAACACTCTTTCTTTTATTTTCAAATCGCAATAACTTTTGAATGAATGAACCGATTTTCACGCGGTTGGCGGCATTCGACACAGTTTTTTAAGCTTAATGAAAAATCTTTGGGTTTCTATCGACAGAGTGAAAATTTAATTTGTCTTCCGATGAAGTTTCAATTGCAGTAATAACGCCGTCATATGAAGATGAAAGTGTATTTGATAAATGAAGCACTTTGTTTGCTTTATCTATTTTTGATTCAGATGCTAATAGATCATTTATGCATGTATAAAAAGTAGAAAAATGTTCCATAAGAGACATCTCAGCTGCTAATTTTAAATCGGAAAATCTTTTTCTCATGATCATTTGAGTTGGAAGACTTGCGATCATACACAGAATCGAGTTTCTCAAAAATGTTTTTAGCATATGTTACATCGATAAAATGTAACAATGAGTCGGCTAGAAGTGAACCAATAATGCTGTGCGCAACGTCGTTTTTTTTGGTCCATTTTTCTTTTAGAAATTCGGGATTTTCCTCATCAATAATGCTCAGTATATGATGCTCCTTTAGAAGAAGACGCACTCTCTTTTTCCATATACTATAATCGAGTCCACTAAAAGGAATTATTCCTCTTTGAGTTTTTACACTTGACTTTTCCATTGTTTTTAAACTATTTTAATACACTTGCAACCAATATTCAACTACACTGAGAACAAACAAAAGTTTGAATAATTTGTCACACACGATTTGAAAGTTTTTATTAAAATTTTCACAATTTAATTATTCGCGATACCTGAGCCCATAACCTGTAGAAAGTTATGGATAGGAATATCGTGATTTGTATTTAAATAAATTACAAATGTTATTCGTTCATCAATATTCAGCCTTTCTTTATTAAGAAAGATCGGATTTAGAGAAACGACCTTACGGTCGAGATGTTCGATTTGAACTGAACTGCATTTTAGTAAATATATATTTTGTGAGTTCTAAACCTCTCCTTAAGTTCTTAAAAATTACAGATGTTTTAGCCAATGAATTGTATGTGTGTTTATTTCTACAAAGTTCTCGTATTGAGTGTCCTGGATCCTCTTCCTGCCCGAAACACGCCCCTATCGATAAACCAGCACACTGGGCAATTCTGAGGCATTCAGTTGTCTATTCGACCCCTGGTCCACTGGTCTCAGTTCTCGTTATGTTTTTATGTTACGTTTAGACTAGGCTGATAATACCTAGAGATAAAAGATTATCAATTTCGTGTTGGGTGACTCCAGAGATCAAAAATTACCTGACACCCCATTTTGTGCGAGACCAGAATCTGGGAGTCAATTAGAAAACCGAGTATAACCGGAAACGCACTCCAATCCAGTTAAGTTGAAGTTACAAACTTTTATTTATGTTTATTTTCAGACCAGTGAAACAGAAAATGTATGTCAGCTGGTTAAAAAATGTCCAACGGTGATTCTCGAAAATTACAACTTTAGCGAGTTTGCAGAAATGCTGCAAAAAACACCGGAGACCAGTTCATGTGAAAGCTCGGAAGAAGGAGAAGAAGAAGAAAACGAAAATGAAGGCGAAGATGATGCCAGTGAAAAAAACGAACATGAAATTAAGGAATTTCTATCTCAATTGACAGTTAATGAAATTAAAGAAAAACTGAGAAAAGCTACCAAAAAAATAGAAGGTGAAAACAAACAAATAAAAAATGTTTTTTATCTTCATAAAAGCCCATATAACTTGGAAAAAAGAATTATACGAAAAGGAAATAAATTTGAGTGTACACATTGTGGTCATCAGCTGCGGAGAAAGTTCGATATGAAAAACCATATAAGAATAAATCATGAAGATTGTTTGTATTATTGCCCAATATGTCCAAGAAACTACAAAGTTAAGCGAACCGACGGTCTTGGTCGACATATACAGAATTGTGTTAATATCACTAAAAAATATTTAGCTAAGCTTGAATGAGAATCTCGCAAATTTTCCGAATAGCAAAAATGTAAAAATGAAAATAAACTCATTTGAAATCTAACATATATCATTTTTATGACATTCAACCCCTTTAAATAGGCAAGCATCGTCTCAAAACTCATTAGTGTCCTTCTCTTGAAACGGAGTGTTTTGTTTCCCTTGGTCGCCCCTTTTACTCTTAAGGGCGCCACTGGATTTTTGATCTCAGTATCCAGAAACTGGACCAGAACATGGAGTGCTAGGTCAGGGTCGTGAGAGATTGCTGGAAGGAATTATGATTTAAACACAGAAATTCGATTAACAAAATTATTTATTTTCCACTCCCTTTTACAATTGGAATAATGGCCAAAATTCAATACATAAAATTTCATGGATAACAACCACACTCACATTCACTCTCATACGGTATATTTCCCGCTGTCCAGCTAGACCCTCACGTGGCTGTAGTACCCGATGCCTACTGGACTCTCACGGTACTCTATCTACTTCGCGTCGTCCCCTGGACCTCTAACGCTACTCTAACTTAGTTCGCGCGGTCTCACGGACTCTCACGCCACTGAGCTGGACCTCTGACGTGACTACACACGTTGTCCACACAGCGCACGCTGTCCCCCAAACTTCACGCTACTCTAAGAGAACTACCCCGAAGCCAGAGGAGTATACCATGAAACCGAGATAGCCTCTTTACTCACACACAAACACACTCTTTTCCATTAACAATATTCCTCTCTTTATTTCCTACTAATAACAATTTCCAATATTGTTCTCTAATTAACAATTTCTTATTTACTAACTATTATTTTCCTAAATACTAATTTACTGCCGTGTTCTTAATAATAATAATAATTTTATTTCATTGCATGTCCTTACAGGATATTTGCAATTTGCAATAATACATAGAGTTACATTTTGTCTTATTCCCTAAGATAACAACAGAACATACATTAAATATCAACGCTCATCTTACATTTTGACAGGACACTCATTTACAGTCTTTTAATTTATTTTCAATCACTCTTATAAACGTACATAATTCTTCAATTATTTCACCTCTCAGTGTTTTTACAAGCAAACTACGCATCTCACTATCTATCCGATTACCTTTCCATGTTTCCATAAAACATTTGGTTTCATCTGTTTGTAGTCTCCAAGCTTCACTACAGGTGCAGATGTGTGCTAAAGTTTCCTCCCCTCCCCCACATAGTCTACAGCTCCAATCTTTATATCCCTTTTTGCCAGCCCTGCCTATGTTTCCACATCTAATTCTTGCCCATGTTTCTTTGTCCATTTTCCGCTTAACTTTCATGCTCAAGTACGCTGCTCCGTTTGCACCCGGTAGGATCTCTTTATACAGTCTGTTATACTTTGATTCTACTATTTTGCTCCATTCCGCCTCCAATTCTTTTTCCCACCAGTTGTTTAGACTTTCCATGAGCTTAATATGGACTTCCTCGTCTCTGCCACCCTTCTAAATCCACTCACAAACTTCTTCTGCTTTCCAGTTCTGTAGGATTCCCGCCATCTGAGCACCCCACTTTAATGGGTTGCCATTTATCACAGCTCTCATCTCTTCAGCCAGGCATATTCGCGGCCACCTGTCTTCTTCCATGTTTAGGATGTCCTTCACATAGCTGATCGCTCTTTTCCTAATGGTATATTGAATACTCTCCACTCCCATTTCACCTCTCCATATGTACATCGGGGTGTTTCTAGCGACACCTAAAGCCATTTTTACATATCTCCCCTGCATCTTCACCATATTATCTACATTGTCCCACCCCCAAACTTCTACACCATATAGTGCCACTGATCTCACCAACGAATTCATTAGACCAACTCTATCTTTTCTCATATCTCGTCCAGCTCTTTTTATCAGGCCCCATGCCGCATTTGCTGCCTTTTGCGCTTTGCCTATCATTAATTCCGTGTGCGCCTTACTGCTGTTTTTAGTAGAAAACGTGTACCCTAAATATTTGAACTGCTTTACAACTTCAATTTTCTCCTTTTTATACATCCAGACTTCACTTTTACACGTTTTCCCACCATTCCTATAAACCATCACCTTCGTTTTGTTAGCATTCACCGTCAAGCGATTTTTATCTACGTATCTTTCCAGCGTGTTTAACATCTTTTGCAACTCCTCTGCAGACTCCGCCACGATCGCTATGTCGTCAGCATATTTCAATGCTCTAATTTTCCTTTTACCAAACACCGTCCCCCCTTCATCCTTTCTGACCCATTCTTCATCAATATCATCAATGAACAAGTCAAAAGTATTGCACTTAGTGCGCATCCTTGCCTGACACCTGTATCCGTATTAAATTCTTCAGAAGTCTTTCCATTGACGATCACTTCTGCGCTAGTCTTTTTATATATCTCCCTTATCATAGTATGCAGTCTGCCTCTGATGCCTATTTTCCAAATTTTCTTTAGTAGGAGTTCTCTGTCTATGGTGTCAAAGGCGGCTTTGAAGTCGATAAACCCTACATATAATTTGCCTCGTTTTCTTCTCAGCCTCCCGTTTATTAGTGAGTTCAAGACAAATATGTGGTCTCTAGTACCCCTTTTCCTCCTAAAACCAGCTTGGCTCTCATTTAGAATGTTGTTGTTTTCCACCCATCTGCCTATGCGATCTGCAAGGATGACTGTCAGCACTTTGTAGCCCACATCCAGTAGCGAGATCCCTCTGTAATTTTCTGTCTTGGCGTTGTCACCTCCTTTAAAGATGGGCACTATCCACGCTTTTTCCCAACCTGTCGGCAGTTTTCCTTCACTCCAAATTTTGTTTAGAGCGTCGGCTATCCACACCATGTTTTCTCTCGCAATTACTTTTATACATTCTATCGGTACCCCATCTTCACCAGTCGCTTTCCCGTTGGGCATTCTTTTCAGTGCATCCTTGATCTCATCAATTTCTATATCTTTATCCAGGTTGTCGTCAGTGGAGTGTATCCCCTCAGAGCTACTCCACTGTTCCACATTGCTTCGCTCTTTTTCCTCTTCTTCGACATTCTTGTTAAGAAGAGTGCTAAAATGCACAGTCCACTCTGCATTGGATATCTTCTCTGAGGTCTCATTCAGTCGCTTTGGTTTATACCTGTTCACTGCTCTCCACCACTCTGAGATGTTCCTTGCCCGGTCTATTTCATCCCACCTTTCTTCAGTGTATCTTCTTTTGTCCTCATCTCCTATTTCTCTGAGCTTTTTTCGGCAGTCATTCAGTTCTTTTTTTCGCGCATCACATCTATCCTTCAGCCAGTTGTTTAGCAGTACCCATAATTCTTTCTTAGTTTCTCTCCAGATTTCTGAATATCTTAGGCCATCTTTACATTTTGCATTCGCTTGCACTTTTTTGACCATCCCTACTTCATTTGCACAGTCCCAAATTATTTGAGTGAGATCTTCCCATCTTGCTTCATTAATACAGAGTAACTCACTCAATTTACCTGCTGTAATCTCTCTGAATTCATCAGCTTTATTGTTGTCCCATTTGATTTTATTTCGACTTGTTGGCTTTCCCATTACCCTCAAATTTTCAATGTTCTGCTCTTTTTCCATAATTGCCCCCAGTTCAAAGGTAACCGGTAGATGATCAGACTCAGTGCGTGGAACAACACATAATCTTTTCACTACATCTTCATCACCGCGATCAACGATCATTACTAGGTCCAACACCGATCCTTTGGATTGCTTATCACACCCAACATATGTTATCTTTCCCTCTTCGTCACCCTTGCATCTACCATTTAATAACATTAGACCCATTTCTTCGCCTATTTTGATTAATTTTTTCCCATTTTCATTTATTGACTCATCTTGAGTCCTCCTTGATTGTATCCGACATTCACATTCATCCATACTGTTGCACATTTGCGCCGACCCAACCCTCGCATTCATATCACCACAGATAATTATTGAGTCAAACTCACACATACTTATTTCTAAGAGCTCTTTTAATTTAGGTTCTAATACAGTCATATTAACATTATTGTAGACCGAAATAATACATTTTTCTGCCCTGAACTTAATGATAAAGCCATACTCCCATTCAGCCACCCGCCATTCCGCTCCTAAGCTTTTCTTTATACCTACAAGCTGTCCGCCTGATAGCCTACCCCTTTTGGCCATTGCACTTTTTTTTGCCCCTTTTATCCAGTAATTGTAATCACCACTTAACTTTTTGATTGCTTTTTTTGCATCATCGTTCCCTAGCCACGTTTCCTGTAGGATCACTATACTGTACTTATTCAAGAAGTCTTTTATTTCCTTAAATCTACTCGCGCCATGCGTATTCCATACCAACACATTATACTTATCATTAGTTCCTGCTTCGCTCCACGCTTCTTCTTCGACGAAAGGACTCTTCCGCGCTGCGTCGCACTAGCTCCAATTCCGCCGTTAGCTCGTTGAACTTCTCGACTCCGTCACTCTTGACAAGACCAAGATAGCCTACTCTCACGTTTTCGCCATTTTCTCTTCTTTGTCTCGCCAAATGTCTTAGCCACTTTTGGATTTCAATCTCTCTAGGCGTGTGATCATCATCCAGCCACGTACCAGTCTGCTTCAACTTACTTCGCTTTTCTAACACCTTCTTTTTTTCTCCTAGAGAGATCATCTCAATACACACCATGTTTCTGCCACCATATTTAATTCTAAAGTTGTTTTCATTCATTTCCAGCTTTTGCGCAGCTTCTCCAAATGCTTGTTTGCTTTCGTTTTCATTCTGTGTATTGAATCTGAGCACCAAGCTGTTTCTCCTCCGTTTCCTTTCTCGCCTTTCGTAGTTCAAATGGTCGTTTGCTATTGCGACTGGTTTTCTAGCTGCGCTGTTTCTTTCCGCATTGAGGAAGTCACCAACTCTGTCTTGCGTAGTCTTTGCTTGCTCCGATTTTCGTTGCTCTAGACTATCTTGACTCCTTTCTACTGGCGCGTGCTTCCTATTGATGCTACCTGTCTTCTTTCCTGACCTGTCTGTGCTCAACTCTCCTTCGAGCAGACTGACTCTTGCGCTTAGTTCCGCGTTTGCGTTCAAAAGCTCCTGCTTTTCTTTTTCCCACTCATCTTTTTTGGCTTCGTTTTCCTTGTTCGCGTTTTCCAGTGCTCTTTTCAATTCTTCTATCTCCCTTCTAGCCTTTAATATCTTATTATGTAGAATCATTTCGCTTTCATTCGCCCTAGGTTCCTCCTTGTCACCCACATTCGCAGTGCATCCAAGCAGCTCATCAAGCAGCATCAGGTTGTTGTTGACGCTAAACTCATTCTTCTGTGAGCTAGTAGGTGATAAGGTGTTGTTGTTTATGCTGCAGTTGGAATTATTCACGGGCGAGTGAATGACTTTATTTCCTTCTTTACCTGTTTTCACTACGAAACTTAGCAGAGTCTCTTGCTTACCGCCTGCGCCTTTGTCATGCGCATTCCCCTTGTCTTTTTTCCCGGTATGCCCCATACCTGTTTGGCCTAACCTAACTCTTTGTTGACACCCACAATTACACTCGAATGTGCGTTTCCCTTCTCGTTTTCCACAACTTTACTAGTTTCTCAGTACCCTCAATTTTTCTGCTCCTCTTAAACCTCTTTCGTGTACCGTTTACTGCTTTTTGACAGGATTTTCACTTTAATTTGATCACAGCAATAAAACACGTCTAGCTCATACGAGCGCCCTCCATCCAAAAACAGTGTTCTTAATATTACAACAATAAATATTTAAAACAAGAGGTCTTCGTATCTTGAATCAATCCTAATTGTTATGTCCGAGAAATTAATAAATAGATTTTAATCTTCAATTTCCAAATTTAATAAATTCCGATGATTTGAGTAAACTTAAGTCTTTTACAATATTTAATTTAATCCAAGTTACTTTATTTAATCCGAAGAAATTTATTTAATCCAGTAATCGGCAGTAAGTTTTACTAAATTTATTTTTCAACGCAAAATGTAAAATTTAGACAAAATATTATTCTATTGTATTCCATGATGTTTCTTGAAGCTTTATATTTTATTTTACTTGAGTTTATTTTATTCAAACGAACGAAGACTTTAGTTTCGACCTTGTGTGTCCTCTACTTAGTTTTTCGCACGAGACAATAATGGCTGACGCTCTCGCTCGGTCTAGCGTCTTTGTCTCACAACTCAAGTAATTTTTCTCTGACGAAATTTTACAATTTTTATATTCTAAATTTTTTACTAAATAAATTAGTTTGACAATTACATTGATGTTGATGATTCTTTCCGGACTCTAATTTTAATTTTAAATTATGTGAAATATTAATTAATGCGCCGAATAATTTATTATAAATAATTTTTACTGTCAAATAAATTCTTGTCTTAAATGATTTTAATTTTACGGTTTACTCAACTTAATTTCTAGTGGCTTAAGCCAAATTTTTGTCCAAAGATTTCCAAATAAATAAATTTTACACATGGCGAAAAATCTGGAATTAATAACCCGAACTGATGCCTAGTATTATTAACCCAGACAGGCCTACGTCTAAAATAAGTAATGACAAAGACCAGTTAATTTTCTCTAAACAAATTAATCAATAACCCGAAACCTGTCCTGGTATTATTAATTAATTGTTTTTATAATTTCTCTGATTTTAAATCTGATATTAAATTTGGTACTAAATAAATAAACTATTTAAAAAATGATACTTAAAATAAACTATTTATAAATGATACTTAAAATAAAGTAACGATTGTGACTGAGCACGAAATGGCGGTGACCTTCAGCCGACGTGTTGCCTGGCTGATGCCGCAGACCCGAGGAATAATTCTAACTCGTTATTTGTACCTGGAGTTCTTATAATTTTAATCTGCCCTCCAACGGTGAGCTGGAACTCCTCGTATTCGGGTACTGGCGTGAATTTTCCTTCGGTGCCGTATTCTCAATTTGGCGGCAACCTCTGGTCACCATCACTCGCTCTCTGGGTATTTATTCCGCCTGTAACCGCAAATCAGCATTAGAAATTATTACACGTTAAAGTTAATTTAACCAAGCTGGCATTCGGCCTAGCAAGCATTAAATTAACAAGATATTATCGCTTCGTTCCACATTGGACAAGCAGAATAAAAATAATTACCTTCGCTGGATGTTTTAGAAAATTTTGCGTGTCGTCCAGACGAGCCACTCAGCCACAATGATTCTTACCAAATTTTGTTCTCACTTCCTTGCTTCCTCCACTCTCCCCACTACCACTACGCGGATTTCTCCACCTTGGGGCCTCTCTTACTAGCTCTAAACGAGCTATAGATCACAGCGCTCTGTGAGCAGTCGATAAATAACCGGATACCGAAATAGGGGAATTTACCGGGTAACGATCACTCCGTTACACTCTTTGGCATTGAAATGATATGTGGATTTTAACGTTAAAAATTCAAAAAAAAAAATAGTTACAGGTCGCCTTTGAAGCTGCCGCTCGTTCACAATATTAATAATGTATCTAGAAAGCCTACAAAAAATCATCAGGTCGCTACTTGCCCCGGACAACCCTACAGACAACCCTGTAGTCACCCCTTAGACTGAAAATCCGTGATCTTGTCATAAGAAATTCCAAAAAAAATAGTTACAGGTCGCTTTTGAAGCTGCCGCTCGTTCACAATATTGATAATGTATCTAAAAAGCCTACAAAAAATCATCAAGTCGCTACTTGCTCCGGACAACCATACAGACACCCCTGTAGTCACCCCTTAGACTGAAAATCCGTGATCTTGTCATAAAAAATTCCAAAAAAAAATAGTTACAGGTCGCCTTTGAAGCTGCCGCTCGTTCACAATATTGATAATGTATCTAAAAAGCCTACAAAAAATCATCAAGTCGCTACTTGCTCCGGACAACCCTACAGACACTCCTGTAGTCACCCCTTAGACTGAAAATCCGCGATTTTGACGTTAAAAATTCGAAATAAAATAGTTACAGGTCGCCTTTGAAGCTGCCGCTCGTTCACAATATTGATAATGTATCTAGAAAGCCCAAAAAAAATTATCAAGTTGCTACTTGCCCCGGACAACCCTACAGACAACCCTGTAGTCACCCCTTAGACTGAAAATCCGTGATCTTGTCATAAGAAATTCCAAAAAAAATAGTTACAGGCCGCCTTTGAGGCTGCCGCTCGTTTGCAATATTGATAATGTATCTAGAAAGCCTAGAAAAAATCATCAAGTCGCTACTTGCCCCGGACAACCCTACAGACACCCCTATAGACCGCCCTTGGACTGAAAATCCGCGATTTTAACGTTAAAAATTAAAAAAAAAATTAGGAAAACGGTTGACCCTGAAGGCCATCCCTGCAACTTCCCGCCAATTCTATACCTAAACGCTTGAAATTGCACTTTGACGTTTTAGAGCTCTTCGAGCTCGTAAATACAATTTGTGTATTATTTTGAGCTCTCCGAGCTCAAAAAAATAGCTTTTGTATGCTTTTGAGCTCTTCGAGCTCAAAAGTTTGATAGATGTTTGACAAAACACTCTTTCTTTTATTTTCAAATCGCAATAACTTTTGAATGAATGAACCGATTTTCACGCGGTTGGCGGCATTCGACACAGTTTTTTAAGCTTAATGAAAAATCTTTGGGTTTCTATCGACAGAGTGAAAATTTAATTTGTCTTCCGATGAAGTTTCAATTGCAGTAATAACGCCGTCATATGAAGATGAAAGTGTATTTGATAAATGAAGCACTTTGTTTGCTTTATCTATTTTTGATTCAGATGCTAATAGATCATTTATGCATGTATAAAAAGTAGAAAAATGTTCCATAAGAGACATCTCAGCTGCTAATTTTAAATCGGAAAATCTTTTTCTCATGATCATTTGAGTTGGAAGACTTGCGATCATACACAGAATCGAGTTTCTCAAAAATGTTTTTAGCATATGTTACATCGATAAAATGTAACAATGAGTCGGCTAGAAGTGAACCAATAATGCTGTGCGCAACGTCGTTTTTTTTGGTCCATTTTTCTTTTAGAAATTCGGGATTTTCCTCATCAATAATGCTCAGTATATGATGCTCCTTTAGAAGAAGACGCACTCTCTTTTTCCATATACTATAATCGAGTCCACTAAAAGGAATTATTCCTCTTTGAGTTTTTACACTTGACTTTTCCATTGTTTTAAACTATTTTAATACACTTGCAACCAATATTCAACTACACTGAGAACAAACAAAAGTTTGAATAATTTGTCACACACGATTTGAAAGTTTTTATTAAAATTTTCACAATTTAATTATTCGCGATACCTGAGCCCATAACCTGTAGAAAGTTATGGATAGGAATATCGTGATTTGTATTTAAATAAATTACAAATGTTATTCGTTCATCAATATTCAGCCTTTCTTTATTAAGAAAGATCGGATTTAGAGAAACGACCTTACGGTCGAGATGTTCGATTTGAACTGAACTGCATTTTAGTAAATATATATTTTGTGAGTTCTAAACCTCTCCTTAAGTTCTTAAAAATTACAGATGTTTTAGCCAATGAATTGTATGTGTGTTTATTTCTACAAAGTTCTCGTATTGAGTGTCCTGGATCCTCTTCCTGCCCGAAACACGCCCCTATCGATAAACCAGCACACTGGGCAATTCTGAGGCATTCAGTTGTCTATTCGACCCCTGGTCCACTGGTCTCAGTTCTCGTTATGTTTTTATGTTACGTTTAGACTAGGCTGATAATACCTAGAGATAAAAGATTATCAATTTCGTGTTGGGTGACTCCAGAGATCAAAAATTACCTGACACCCCATTTTGTGCGAGACCAGAATCTGGGAGTCAATTAGAAAACCGAGTATAACCGGAAACCCCCTCCAATCCAGTTAAGTTGAAGTTACAAACTTTTATTTATGTTTATTTTCAGACCAGTGAAACAGAAAATGTATGTCAGCTGGTTAAAAAATGTCCAACGGTGATTCTCGAAAATTACAACTTTAGCGAGTTTGCAGAAATGCTGCAAAAAACACCGGAGACCAGTTCATGTGAAAGCTCGGAAGAAGGAGAAGAAGAAGAAAACGAAAATGAAGGCGAAGATGATGCCAGTGAAAAAAACGAACATGAAATTAAGGAATTTCTATCTCAATTGACAGTTAATGAAATTAAAGAAAAACTGAGAAAAGCTACCAAAAAAATAGAAGGTGAAAACAAACAAATAAAAAATGTTTTTTATCTTCATAAAAGCCCATATAACTTGGAAAAAAGAATTATACGAAAAGGAAATAAATTTGAGTGTACACATTGTGGTCATCAGCTGCGGAGAAAGTTCGATATGAAAAACCATATAAGAATAAATCATGAAGATTGTTTGTATTATTGCCCAATATGTCCAAGAAACTACAAAGTTAAGCGAACCGACGGTCTTGGTCGACATATACAGAATTGTGTTAATATCACTAAAAAATATTTAGCTAAGCTTGAATGAGAATCTCGCAAATTTTCCGAATAGCAAAAATGTAAAAATGAAAATAAACTCATTTGAAATCTAACATATATCATTTTATGACATTCAACCCCTTTAAATAGGCAAGCATCGTCTCAAAACTCATTAGTGTCCTTCTCTTGAAACGGAGTGTTTTGTTTCCCTTGGTCGCCCCTTTTACTCTTAAGGGCGCCACTGGATTTTTGATCTCAGTATCCAGAAACTGGACCAGAACATGGAGTGCTAGGTCAGGGTCGTGAGAGATTGCTGGAAGGAATTATGATTTAAACACAGAAATTCGATTAACAAAATTATTTATT
>NC_058166.1:6395999-6431644 GCF_020080835.1 Cotesia glomerata | reverse complement strand
AATTCGGAGTAATTCCGAAAAAACGCTTTTTTCGGTTTTCTTTCGTCAACGATAACTCACGAACGAATTAACCGATTTTGCCCGGATTGGCGGCGATCGACGTGGTTTTTTGTCGTTAAGAGCTGATTAGTTTTTGAAATTGATCGGTAGAGCCGTTTAAAAGTTATTTCAAAAAAACCACTTTTGAAAAAATTTTTTTTTGTAGTTTTTTTACGATTTCTCAAAATCTATCGGTCCGAATCGGTTCAAATTTTCAGGAAATCTAAGTTTGGGCAAGCCCTTTCGAATGGCGCCAACCGCGATCAAATCGGTCAAGCCGTTCAAAAGTTATAAGAGGTTTACATACATCCACACACACACACACACACACACACACACACACACACACACACACACACACACACACACACACACATACATACAGACATACAGACACCACCGCGGGGGTGGTCAGGGAAGCTTCCTATGACCTTAAAACGTCGAGATCTGATGAAAACTCGATTTTTGCAAAACGGGGTGAAAACAATAACTTCCCGATTTTTGAAAATCTGAGATTTTTAGCGGGAAGTTAAAAATAGTTACAGGTCGCCTTTGAAGCTGCCGCTCGTTCACAATATTGACAATGTATCTAGAAAGCCTACAAAAAATCATCAAGTTTGGAAAAATCGAAAAATAAATTTGATCCAAGTTGATGAAATTCTATGTTATTACTGCAATAAATATACAAACAAAATTACCACTACTCTGAATAGAATATATGAAAGTAAAAGTCTACAAGATATTGAAGAAATTGTGAATGACAATCATCAACTTATTAATCATCTCTGTATTTTTATGCAGGACATGAATGTAGATAACACATTAAACTCAAGTAACAATGATAATGATGATAAAAAAGTTAAATTTACTTTCTTACCAAAAGAATGCCTCGAAAGGTTTGATATCTACGACATTAAAGGGGATGGTAATTGTTTCTATCGCTCCATTGCAAAACTGTGGCTAAACGATGAAAACAAATATCCAGAAATCAAACTATTTATTATCTATCATATTCTTGATAACAGACATTATTACACACCATTATTGGAGAAAAATATAATAACTGTTGCATTAAATATCAATGGTCAATTTAATATCAATCAAGAGCCAGCAATAGATGATTTTGTTAGAATGATAGCTGGTGAAGGAATTTGGGCTCACGAAGGCTCAATGATTGCAATTAGTCAGGCATTAAAAATAAAATTGATTACATTTACTATAAATAATTCAAAAATTGCCTCAATCATTGAATCAGGCCCTGATAATGATGATGATGATGATACCAACTCGTCAAACTTTTTGACAGTTTTTAATATTGATAGTACCCATTTCTATGCAGCTGAATGTAAAAATAATAGTTACAATATTCCCAATATTCGAAATGATTTTGAAAATAGTATTCCTTATATGCGTTTCGAATTATTTGAATTATATAGAAACTTTGAAAAAGAAACTCAATAAATGGTTTCTTTTAATATTTACATCTTTAACCTTGTGAAAGTATAATTTATAGCCATTTTGCGTCAAAAAATTCAATTGAATCATTTATATCTTGCACAATTGCTTAAAAAATAATTCTCAAACATTCATGTTGATTATCAGTAATGTGAATAATGGTATCCTATATAAAACATTCCAAATGACGGTAGAAACAAAATTTAAATATAACACATATAATTATGAAACTTACTAAAGACTATACATTTGAAAATGATGTAGATCTACCTAGCATAATTCGAGAATTAATTTAATATTTGATTCTATATCTGCACGCATAAAAATAATAGACATGTCTTGAATTTATATACTAATATATTATATTGCAATACAGTGGAACATAGATTGAAATTACAAAAATTTTCAATGTGGTGGTAAGAGGGTGGAGGTGGGCATCTTACTAACAAACATTACAATATTTGCTGGTTGCATAATTTTTTAACTATTCAAATAGCCAGCTCAATTACATAAAAATTTGTCAGCTTTGCTGTATGTAAAAATTTATCAGCCTAGCGCCATATAAAAATTAGGCAGCTTTGATGCATGTAAAAATTTATCAGCCTAGCGCCATATCAAAATTAGGCAGCTTTGCTATATGTAAAAATTTATCAGCCTAGCGCCATATCAAAATTAGGCAGCTTTGCTATATGTAAAAATTTATCAGCCTAGCGCCGTATAAAAATTAGGCAGCTTTGCTATATGTAAAAATTTATCAGCCTAGCGCCGTATAAAAATTAGGCAGCTTTGATATATGTAAAAATTTATCAGCCTAGCGCCGTATAAAAATTAGGCAGCTTTGCTATATGTAAAAATTTATCAGCCTAGCGCCGTATAAAAATTAGGCAGCTTTGCTATATGTAAAAATTTATCAGTTTTACGATATTACTAATTATTAAATTACGCTATTTACAATTGATTCGAAAAACTTATGTTGAAGAGTTTCATCGGCTTGATGCAGCTAGAAAAATTTTTAACCTCAGAAATTACACTTGACTCAAGAATATTTCGTCATGATTAAAGACAATAAAACTCTTCAAAATAAGTTTCTTGAGACAAGACTTTATCTCTGGAGACAATTCAATTTTTTTATCAGTGTATAAGACAACTTATTAATAATATTAAATATGTTTCAGGAAATTCTTCAAAATATGGACAAAAAATAGTGGGCCACCAATCTTGAAATCTGCACAACTACTGATATATATGAGATATATTTCACACCGAATCAATTATTTAGGAACCAGACGTTTTGATTTAGCTTACAATTATTTGAACTTGTCTGTTACGCTAAAGGTGTTTTCCGCAATTTTTGCCATATTTTTTTACGAAATAAAAAAGACCATCGAATTAAAATAAAATCAAAAGTGAATTCACACATAGTAGAAATAAAACTATACACGGAAAAAAGTAAACTGTAATATTCACTCGGATTCCGGTTAGTTTTTATAGTTTCAAACAGTAAAGCGGACATCGGGGTGGCAAAAATGTAAATATTACAGAACTTAATGTAGAAAGTATAAAAGCCACAATTTATAATTTAATATCCAAAATAAGTGATTAGTAGTTGTCTGTTCAGTGAACAGGCCCACTTAGTGAGCACTACGTCACTGTGGGCTCCCCAAATTTACAATACGCACCTGACAAGCGCTCGTTCCCGCTAATTTTCACATGCTTGCGCCAATCGACCGCTCGATCACGCCACATGTATTGAATAATAATTTTTGTATTTTAATTGAGATATCCAGTTCTAAACCTGATCCTTAGTTTTTCCGCTATTTCAGCATTTTACATTTGGTCCCTCGAGCCGGATCAGGCTGGCTCTATCTCAATTAATTTAATTAATTATTCCGCTTAAAAATTGTGTCGTGTTGAGTGAAGTGCATAACCGCTAGGAAAGGTCGAGTGTCAGGAGCATCGCAGAGCACATCGGGTGCTGCTCTTGGTAGTCGTACGTACACCGGTACGCTGAACTTTCGCTTTATTCGACTGAAAACTCGACCTCGGGCCTATAATGACCAACGTAATGCAGTTTGAGTCAGCTATCGCCATGCAAAAGCAGTACCTGGATGCTTTGCAAGCCATGGTGGACCGCTTAACGGAGGATGAGCTCAACAAGCTTTCAATGACTGCAGTTGAAGCTGCTCAAAACCACAGCTACAGGCTTTGGCACGACATCACAAACCTGAACTCGCTAATTTTCGAGACGTATCCTGAGGTACTTCAAAGCGAGTACCACACTGAGAACCGCTATACGAGTGCTCACACCTCGTACACCACTCTGCAGACCCGCATAGCCACCCGCAAGGACGTCATCCAGCAAGAGATTGATGCCAGAGACGCAGAACAAGCTCAAGCCACTCTGGCTATGCACAGCACCGCTTACCTGGGTGGATCATCTAGCACAGGACTCCCAAAGATCAAACTCCACACGTTCTCTGGTGACTTCAAACGTTGGGGATCCTTTAGCCAGCTATTCTCTGACATTGTTATTGACAATGCTCTTCTTAAAAACAGTCAGAAGATGCATTATTTGAAAACCTTCACAGAAAAGGAAGCCCACCAGCTTATTGGAAACATGTCATCCACTGATGATTCATTTGAGCCCGCTTGGAATCTCCTGAAGAGCCGCTATTCGAATCCTCGCCGCGTAGTGGCATCACATCTTGAAGATCTATTGGTAGGAGAGTCAGTTCCCGCACGATCAGCCGCGAAATTAGACGCCTTGCTTTTATCCAATCAAAAAGCTTTGGACTCCATCAAGACTCAAGGAGTTCCAGTTGACAACTGGGACTTAATGATCATTCACCTGACGCTGCGCCGCTTGCCACCCGCTGTAAGAGAGGACTGGGAGACTAGTCTTGGGTTAACTGATATCATGCCGACCTATACGCAACTTCACGAGTTCCTCAAGTCCAAAGTCAGAGCTTGGGAGAACTTGGAGCCAGCTTCTGAGCCCAAGAAGCAACCTGAAAATCATAAATCAGGTGGGTCCCGCAACGACAAACAACCGAAGACAAGATCTTCATACACCGCTGCTCAATACAAGGGAAAGCCCAGGAGAAATTGCCCGCTGTGCCCGGAGGAGCACTACATGCTGTTTTGCCCGACATTCAAGGCCGCTACTGTGGAGGAACGAATCGACATTGTCGAGAAATACCGCTTGTGCTACAATTGCTTGGGCCCACATCGTGTAGCTGATTGTAAGACTGCTCAGGGCTGCAGGAAGTGCAGTCTACGCCATCACACTTCTATTCACCGAGAAGTACCGCCTAAATCAGCTTCACCGCAACAAGTTGACACCGCACAAGGTAACTAAAAGTTCCATTAGACCGCTTATAACTCAACATTAACTGTTGATTATTTCAGATTCGCTTTCCGCTCAAGTATTACTAGCTACCGCCTTAGTCCAGGTCCGCCCGCATCATGGCAATCCAATCACCGCCAGAGTCTTGATTGATCAAGGTTCAGAGCTCTCATTTATGAGACAGACGCTCTTCAAGAAGCTCGGACAACCGCTACAGCGTGACATGGTCATGCTCAAGGGCATCGGCAATGTCTCCGCAGGAAGCTCACTAGGTGTGAGCACAATTGAGCTTCGTTCGCTGTATTCGACCGCATCAATGCATGTCAGCATGCATATTCTACCAACATTGACGGTAGATCTTCCATCGTTCGTGATCGCTGATCCGAAATGGCCGCATCTGGAGAATCTCCAACTAGCCGACCCGCAGTATCTACAGCCGCGTCCTGTAGACATTATTCTAGGTGCATCGCCAGCCGCACAGATCATGAACGCAGAGATTCAAAGAGGACCTCGCAATGCTCCGATCGCACAATCCACCACGCTTGGTTGGATTATTTATGGAGCTGTCACCGCTAAACCCGCTTCAACATCACACGCAGCATTACATGCGTCACTTGATACAGAATTACAAGACGCTATCGCTAAGTTTTGGGAACAGGAAGAAGTTCCATCAGGAATTTCATCGCTCAACGACGCTGAGGAAGACGAATGTGAAGTTCACTTTCGTCAAACGCATTATCGACAGCCTGATGGACGCTATGTAGTGAGATTACCGCTTAAAGCCCCCGAGAGTCAACTTGGCGACTCTATTAACGCAGCCATGGGGTCACTCCGCAGATTAATAACTCGCTTGTCGCGAGAAAAGGATTATTCTGACATGTATCATGCATTCATGGCAGAATATATTCAACTAGGACACATGGTACGAGTTCCAATCAACGAATTGCCCGCAAACGCTTACTTCTTGCCTCACCATGGGGTATTGAAGCTTGATAGTGCCACTACGAAGCTCCGCACAGTGTTCAATGGTTCCTGTGCAACATCTACAGGAATTTCATTGAATGATATTCTTCACGCAGGACCCAAAACGCAAATTGACATTTTTGACGTGATGTTGAGAATCCGCTGCAATAAAATTCTATTCGCTACTGACATCACCAAGATGTTCAGACAGATTGAGGTCGACTCTCTTGATTGGCCGCTTCAGTGCATTCTCTGGACAGATGAGAATGACCTGGTAGACGCTTACTGTCTCAAGACAGTCACATACGGAACCGCTAGTGCACCTTTTGACGCTGTACGTGTGCTCATTCAACTTGTGAAGGATGAAGGACACCGCTTTCCGCTAGCTGTTGCTCCAATGTTGGATACACGCTACGTAGATGACATCTACGGTGGAGCAGACAATGAAGAAGACGCTATAGAGGTTGCAGTGCAAACAAAAGCACTGTGTGCAGCAGGCTGCTTCCCGCTTGCCAAATGGGCTAGCAATAGTCTAAAATTACTCGCTGAAGTCGCTCAAGAAAAGCAGCTAGATACACCTCTTAAAGAAATCAGTGATGCACCAGTAAAAGTCCTGGGCATGTACTGGAATTCACGCACTGACGCTCTCCAGTTCAAGTACACGCTACCGCAAGAGACGCCAAAGACAAAAAGAGCTATTTTGTCTGAAATCGCTAAGCTATATGACCCGCTAGGACTTCTCGCACCAATAGTAGTCAAAGCCAAGATCTTCATGCAAGATCTGTGGCTAGATAGAGTGTCATGGGACGAACAACTGTCACCATCACTCATACACAAATGGACTGGATACCGCGATGATCTCCGCAACATAGAGTCAATCCGCATTCCACGCTGGAATAATATAGCACCCGGAGCAACTATGGAATTGCACGGGTTCTCAGACGCTTCGCAGAACGCTATGGCTGCCGCTGTGTATTTGAGAGTCACTGACGCTGATGGGAACACAAAAGTCTCACTTCTGTGTTCAAAAACGCAAGTAGCACCGCTGAAGACTATGACAATTCCACGCTTGGAATTATCAGCCGCATGGTTGTTAACACAACTGATACTTCATGTTAAAGAAGTTCAGTCACTTGGAAATGTCAGGATAAATCTCTGGACTGACTCCGCCGTGACTCTCGCATGGATTAAAAGTCCAGCAACCCGCTGGAAGACATTCGTCCGCAATAGAGTGGGAAAAATCCAAGAAACGCTTCGAGATGTCTCCTGGAAATTTATTCCAGGAAAACAAAACCCAGCTGACTGCGCTTCAAGAGGTATACCTACGCTAAAACTAAAGCAACACGCTCTCTGGTGGCATGGACCTACGTGGCTTCATGAACCAGAATCCTCTTGGCCCACTCTTGAGCCTCCAACCGACAACGCAACGCATCGAGAAGAACGCCAAGGTCTGACATTAGTAACTTGGAAAGCAGAAAATTGCCTTCTCCAACAATTACTATCGCATTACTCGCAGCTGTTTCCATTACTTAGGAAGCTCAGCATCTGGCATCGTGTCATCGACCGCTTCAAAAGAGTTCCACAATCTTCGCTGGCCTACCCGCTTACTCCATCAGACCTGGAGCGCGCTAAATTGACTTTGATTAAGTTCACTCAAGGACAATATTTCGCTAGAGAGATTCATACGTTTCAAGATGGTGATGATCTGCCAAAAAACAACAGCATCACTAAGCTGACTCCGTTCATCGACCATCAGGGGGTCCTGAGAGTCGGTGGCCGCTTAAAAAACGCATTGTTGGACCCAGAAGAGAAGCATCCAGCAATACTGCCGAGACATTCACCGCTTACATCAATATTGATTGATGATTCGCACCGCAAAACGCTTCACGGAGGTACTCAGCTCACGCTCGCTGAATTACGCAAAGCTGTCTGGATCATTGGAGGCCGTGTTCCAGTCAGATCCTTTATTCTACGCTGTGTAATTTGCACGAGACATCGTGGAGAACGCGCTCAACAGCTGATGGGTCAACTACCTGCCGCACGAGTACAGCCAACTCGAGCCTTTTTGCATACAGGACTCGATTATGCTGGACCCATCACGCTAAAAACGTTTCAAGGACGTGGAGCAAACACATACAAAGGCTGGATTGCTGTCTTTGTATGCATGTTCAGCTCAGCTGTTCATCTAGAGCTAGTCACTGACTACACCGCTGCCGCTTTCATCGCCGCTTATCGCCGCTTCACTAGTCGCCGAGGTATCTGCCACACGCTATATTCTGACTGTGGAACCAATTTCGTAGGAGCAGAAAAAGAGCTGAAACGACTATTCGCAGCAGGATCCCGCACATTACGAGAATTATCAAGTCTGATCGCGCAAGATGGCACGAACTGGAAATTCAATCCGCCTGGAGCTCCACATTTTGGAGGAAAATGGGAAGCCGCTGTGAAATCTATTAAATTTCACCTCCGAAGAACAATCGGAGACTCGCTATTGACGCTTGAGCAGTATTCGACGCTACTGGCTCAAATTGAAGCCATATTGAATTCCAGACCGCTTACACCGCTTAATGAAGATCCTGCTGACCTGGCTGTATTAACTCCAGGTCATTTCTTAATCGGACAGTCATTGACCGCAGTCCCAGAGCCATCGCTGACAGATTTACAACCTGCTCGGCTCTCGCACTGGGAACAAGTCCAGCAAATGGTGCAACATTTCTGGAAACGCTACTACCAGGACTGTATCCACCGCTACCAGGCCATTTCAAAGTGGCATCATCAACGCAACCAGATCAAAGTGGGTTCAGTTGTACTGATCACCACTGAGGATCTTCCGCCAACCAAGTGGCCATTAGCCAAAGTGATTGCTGTCCATCCAGGAGCAGATGGACAAATCCGCGTGGTAACTGTGAAGACAGTTAACACAGAGCTGGTACGCCCAATTACAAAGCTTTGTGTCTTGCCACTGACGCATGAAGAGGATGATCTTGTCGACGCAGCCGCCAACGCCGGGGAGAATGTTCAGTGAACAGGCCCACTTAGTGAGCACTACGTCACTGTGGGCTCCCCAAATTTACAATACGCACCTGACAAGCGCTCGTTCCCGCTAATTTTCACACGCTTGCGCCAATCGACCGCTCGATCACGCCACATGTATTGAATTTTACTATTGGCTATCGATGTCGACATCAATAGAACGAATTATTGATTGGCTATCGCTCTCGCTGGACATGCGCATTAGCCTTCTTCTCCAAGTCAACGAGGAAGAAGACGAATTATCATTATTATCTTTTCGCATCCATCTTTAGTTCGAACAAGTCGCTTCTTTTGCTTTTCTGTAATTTCGCTTTACAAAATAACCGCTTTCGCTTCCTAATTAATATTAATTGCTTAATTTGATTGCATTTAATTTATTTAGTTTGTTTCAGATAATTTATAATTATTTGTGCAGTATTTTCCGCTATTCACAGTGCCGGCAGTGTATTCAACCACGTGTCAACCGGCTTAGCTTTTACTAACCTCGCTGTGTTTTATAAATCCGCTTTTATTTAAACAATCCGCTATTGAACAAGTTAAATATTTAGTGTATTTATTGTGAA
Organism: Cotesia glomerata; assembly: GCF_020080835.1. Taxonomy (NCBI): domain Eukaryota; kingdom Metazoa; phylum Arthropoda; class Insecta; order Hymenoptera; family Braconidae; genus Cotesia; species Cotesia glomerata. The sequence continues at coordinate 6,422,245 of NC_058166.1, read as the reverse complement.
TAAATATCTTGTGTTATTTTTAATAATAATTTTTGTATTTTAATTGAGATATCCAGTTCTAAACCTGATCCTTAGTTTTTCCGCTATTTCAGCATTTTACATTGTCACTATAGTAAATAACGACTCTTTCATCTTTAAAAATTACAGTTTCAAACAGTAAAAATTGCCATTTCAATATATAGTCCATATTATGAAGAGAAGGGGAACTCGAATGAAAGAGAAGGGGGTCTCACTCTGGGAGAATTTAACATTTGAAACAGTAAAAATTATACTTTTAAAATATACATTTTACCAGTCTAAGCAAGTCAATAATTACAGTTTGATTTTTAGCGTTGCGTTTAAAATTTACCATTTTACTTTGTAAATATTGACGTTGCTTGTATTAGAAATTTACTAACTTTATTTTATACTTTTTGCATATCATAACATCATTTTTTAGTTACGAAATAATAAATATTAAAGTCTGAATTCTTAATTATTATATTTTAACATTTTAGACATTTACATAGCGAATATTACTGTTTGAAATAGTATTTTCTTCCATGTAAAGAGTAAATTGTAACGTTTAAATTGTAAATATTACAATGTGAATAGTAAAATCACGATTTTACTGTTTGAAATGGTAATTTTTAGCAGTTGATCATTACTTATTATAAATCGACTGTTATTTATTACAGTTTACTTTTTTCCGTGTAGTTTATATATTCCAGTTGATGCTTGTTAAACTTGAAAAATGCATAAATTAAAAAAACGTTTTTTCTATTCCATAGCTCCTACAATTCAAGTCGATAAACGAGATGTTTCAAATCCAAAGAACCAGTTTTTTGAATTTTTACTATAAAAAACTACTTTTTAGTTTTTTGAATTTAAAAAATCAAAAGTTAAAAAAAAATTTTTTTCTCTTTGTACATGCAGTTATTCTATAAGTTAAAAATGCACCCTCTAAAGAAAAAACTACGACAAAAAATATTTTTTTGGGCAAGAAACAATCAATTTAGGATTATTTATTTTACACCGTCGGCCCCATTCATTCCATATGTAAGACAGAGACAGCAATATGTGTCTGTCATTCTAAGCGCTGGTCGAGCGTCGCTTTAGAGGCGACGGACGAGAGTAGGAGGGGATTTATAATAAGTATAATAATAAACGGCGGCAATCATGACTCCAAGTTTTGCAATTGATAATTTTTTTTTAATACTGAAAATTTATGTAATCGAAAAATTTGTTTTTTATTAAAATTTAGATCAATCTAATTATCTTTTTTCCAAAATTTTTCCGTCCTCAAACAAAATTTTTTTTTTACAAAAAAAAAAAAATTGATTGATTACAGAAATTTTCAGTACTAAAAAAAAAAAAAAAAGTTTGGAAAATCCAAAAGTGAACGATTCATAATGCTCATTTAATTATGAAATATTAAAAAAAATTTTTTAAATTAAAAAAAATCAGTTGTACTAAGAAGATAATGCGCAGGCGCCCCTGGTGGAATAAATGTACATAATATCTATAGATATAGAAATATCACCATCCATGTTAATTTTTCATGGATATATATAGATATACAGTCTGCTGGTTTTTGTTTTTTATTAATTGTAATTAAACGACACTGAATTACCTAGCCATTCGCATTCAGTGACCTACACTTATCATTTAGAATTTAAAAAAAAAAGAATTTAGCTCAAATAATAGATTTTTTCGCAAGTTACAGTGTTTCCGGAGTTTCATACATGACGGACAGCAAAATTTTTTGACCTATTTTGATGTTTTTTTCCGTTTCTATTGCACGAAATCAATTCTTAAAAAGTATGGAATTAATCTCCTTTAAATTATCTTGACAATAGTATGCAAAATATCTTGATTCCGTCAACTAAAAAAGCTATAATAATAAAAATAGTTACCGAAATGAGGCGAAAAAAATTTTTCGATCGTAAAGCACTCTCTGATGCTTCGCATCATGAGTCATGCAATTATCAATTTCAAAACTTGGAGTCATGATTGTCGCCGTTTATTATTATACTTATTATAAATCCCGAAATACACTCGTCCGTCGCCTCTCAAGCGGCACTCGACCAGCGCTTAGAATGACAGACATATATTGCTGTCTATGTCTTACATATGGAATGAATGGAGCCAGCGGCAAAAAATATTTATGGTAAAAATTCGAAAAAATGGTTTTTTGGATTTGAAATTTTTCGTTAATCGGCTTGAATTGTAAGAGCTATGGATTAGAAAAAACATTTTTTTAATTGATGCATTTTTCAATAAGTTCAGGTAATTGTCTCCTCCCGCGCGCGCGCATCGAAAAGTTAATTTGCATTAAAAAAGTCAAATCTCATAAACTATTGGCCGTACAGACTTGCGATTGGTATCATTTGTTTCTTTGATTTTTTATCTGAATTTTATTCTGTATTTTCTTTCTCGATTACCCAATAGTTTCTGAGATATTTAAAAGTTGATAAAGTGCTAAATTTTCACTGTTTAAATAATAAAAAGCACGCCGGGAGACCCGTTCAATTTTTCTGGAAATCTTTTCTCAGGTGAAATCACAAAAAAATCTTTGAAAATCTGCCTCCGTTTCGCTTAATCTACAAGTTCCGCTATCTTGTTTGCATCTCCACTAGACTGTTGAGAAAAATTGATCACTGTATTAGCCCTTAAATTGCTTTTATCTGTAATTTACCGTCACATTTCATTATATCTATTTTCCCATGTATACTATATCTGTAAATACTCTTTTTCATACATGATTATGTCATTTTTAACCACAATTTGTGTTAATTTTACCCTAATTTTTTACTGTATGATATTTTACATCTTTTATAAAATAATAGAAAATACAAAGATAATTGTTTTGCATTCAACTATTTAATGAATCTATTGTACATTTGACATTTGTTAAATTAGGATTTAAATTTCTGTCTATGTTAACCTGTAATTTACATAGATTTATTCTATTAATCTGTACCATTTATTATGTTTTTATAATTCCTCAAGTGCAATAAAATTTGTGTTAACTTACATTTTTCGAGAAATAGTTCATAAAAAAATAACAAATTTTTTCATAAATTTTTAATAATTGATAGTTTAATTTATTATTTTAAACTTTCCGCTAAGAAAATCAATGATTTTTAAAAAATCGGGATGTTATTGGTTTGACCCCGATTTTCGAAAATCGAGTTTTCACCAGATCTCCATTTTTAAGGTCCTAGAAACCATTTCTGACTATTTTTACGATAATGTGTGTGTGTGTGTGTGTGTGTGTGTGTGTTTTTTTTTTTTTTTTTCCCTTTTAGGGGGGGGAATCCTTTTTACGGATTCTAGGCATAGTTGTTTGGCCTGGATGTGTGGCGACTCGACGCAGCGTCATACTAAAAACTCGACGCTAACGCCCCTACCCACTAAACCCTAAACCCCTTTCTCTTCTATCCTCTGATCCCCCATGGTACCGCCGTAAGGCATTTCTTCGCGGGGGGAGGAATTAGCTGCCGCTCTTCCTTCTGGTGGCTGAGATGTTATTTCTTCCTTCTAGATTCTGTCTTTTGCTCTTTTTCTCTCGATGGAACGCAGCTCTGTAAGCACTTCTGTGGCAAAAGTGTTCGTTGCATTCCAGGCAGCTTCTGACGACAACATTGTTTCTACTATTGACTCTGGTTGGGTTCTCTTCTTCAGAATCTTCTCTAACTCATTGCGCTGTTGGTTGAAACGTGGACACACAAAGAAGACATGCTCCGCATCTTCATTGACCCCTGGACAGGACGGGCACTCTGGGGTATCATCATGCTTAAAGCGGTGGAGGTACTTCCGGTAACATCCATGTCCTGATAACATCTGCGTTAAATAATAGTTGATCTCACCGTGACTCCGGTTGAACCACACATCAACCCGAGGTATGAGACGGTACGTCCACCGACCCTTATCTGAAGCGTTCCACTCTTGTTGCCATCTTGCGATGCTGTGTTGCTGTTCTTCGCTTCTAAGTTCTTCAGGGCTCAGTGTGGTTGACCTTTTTCGTTGATATAGGTTCCGTCTTTCCTCAGCTAGGACTCTGAGAGGCAGAGTACCGGAAATAACACATACTGCATCCTCTGATATTGTGCGAAAGGCGCTAGCTACTCGTAGGGCACTCAGTCGATATACTGGTCCAGCCTTTCTCCATGATTCTTGCGTCTTTAGTGCATCGGCCCAAATGGATATTCCGTAAGTGAGCACCGATGTGACTACTGATGACAGTAATAGCCTCCTGCTCTGCTTTGGGCCTCCGACGTTCGGCATCAGTCTTGCGAGACTAGCCCTCACTACTGATGCTTTGGCACTGACATGCTCCACTTGCTGCTTGAAGTTGAGTCGGGCATCAAGCATCACTCCCAAATATCGGATATAAGGTTGTGATGTGATTTCTTGTTCGCCGACTTTCAGCTTAATGGTCTCTACCACTTTTCTGCTAGTAATAAGCACTGCCTCAGTCTTGTGTTGCGCCAGTTGCAGGTTCACTGCGTCCATCCACCGGCTAACGCGCTCAAAAGTGAGATCGAACATATGGTTTATCTCGTCAAGGTGTTTGGCAACAATCACTACGGCTACGTCATCTGCATATGCTACGAGTTTGACGTTTCTTGGCAGAGTTAGTCTTAATAGACCGTCATACATAATATTCCATAGGAGCGGGCCTAGAACTGAACCTTGTGGTACACCTCCAGTAATATCATACTCCCTCGGACCGTTCTTCGTGTCATACTTCAAGACCCTATTTTCAAAGTAGCTTGTTACGATCTTAAGAAGGTATTCTGGTACATTCTTCTCTTGGAGGGCCTGCATGATGCATTCCCAATTGGCGGAGTTGAATGCGTTTCTGATGTCTACGGTCGCCACCAGGCAATACTCTTTCGTTCCACCCTTCCATCTGGTTCCTGCGATTGCTTCCTTGGCCGTATCAACAACCAGTTTGATTGCGTCCAGGGTTGATCGTCCTTTCCGGAATCCATACTGATTGTCTGCCAGGAGTGGGTCGACTACTGCTTCAATTCTCTGATGAATTATGCGTTCAAATATCTTACCCGCTGTATCTAGCATGCAAAGTGGGCGGTAAGATGACGGTTCATCCGGTGGTTTCTTCCCTTTAGGTAACAGTACCAATCGTTGCTGTTTGTGTGTGTGTGTGTGTGTGTGTGTGTGTGTGTGTGTGTGTGTGTGTGTGTGTGTGTGTGTGTGTGTGTGTGTGTGTAACTCGTTATAGCTTTAGAACGGCTTGACCGATTTGATCGAGCTTGGCGGCATTCGAAAGGGTTTCACTAAACCTAGATTTCCTGAAAATTTAAAGCATTTTGGTTAGTTAGATTTTGAGAAATCTCAAAAATAACATTTTCGAAAAATCGTTGTTATGAAATAACTTTCAAGTTGCTTTGCCGATCGATACCAAAAACTAATCAGCAATTCTTCTCCGCAAAAGACGTCGATTAACACCCAATTACGTTGAAATCGGTCGATCTGTTCGGAAGATATCGTTAACGAAAAATTAAAAAAAAATGGTTTTTTTTCAATAACTTTTTATTTTTACATAACTCCGACATTTCTTCCTGGATCGTTTTTCATTTCATAAAATAATTTTTAGAACTTAAAAAACCACGTTAATCGCCGCCAAGAACGTCAAAATCGGTTGATTGGTTCGAGAGATATTCAATTTTAAGTAATCGCTAGAAAGTATTTTTTTCAACATAACTTCAAAGTTTTTCGTCGAATCGTTTGGTAGGTAATAAATAATATTTTGTGTTTGGAAAAATGCGTTGAATCTCGTAAATTCCATAAAAATTGATTTATTTTATGGGAAAATATCGCGATTCGAAATTTTTAAAAAAGTAATTTTTCAACAACAACTAGATTTTCGAGCTCGAAGAGCTTAAAAAAGTATAGAAGTTGTGTTTTTGAATTCTAAGAGCTCAAAACTTGTGAATTGATAATTTCTAGAGAATTTCAAGCTCGAATATAGCGGGAAGTTCCAGGGATGGCTGCAGGATCAACCGTTTTCCAGACTTATTTTTGCTATGATTATTATTATTATTATTATTATTGTTATTAAATGCTCAGGGGGGTTGTCCTCGGAGTCCGATTCTCCGAGGGCCCAGCCTGAGCTCCATCCGTTACTGCTGGACCACTCCGCACAACAAGGCGGTTAGTGATCACAGCAGGCCAAAGTCATTTCCCTAAGTAGACGGAGGGAACCTAGTATAACAACCTTCTGCATCCTGACCGCCACGTACTCAGCCTTTGATGAGCACGCTGGAATTATTATTATTATTATTATTATTATTATTATTATTATTATTATTATTATTATTATTATTATTATTATTATTATTATTATTATTGTTTAAAACTAGCTGCTACAATCATCTTATGGCAATAGAGCGAGCTGAGGTCGCAAGTGTATTGTCCTAGTATTAATGATCTGTGTGTGCTATTTCTAATCCAGAAACATTGAGTCACTGACTTATGCAAAGACATGTTGTTATTTTATGTGATAGCCTGTGCAATTAAATATTCACTTTTTCTTTATTCTTACAGTTCTTCAGAAATTAATAGACGTTGAGAGACCTTAATATTACTGCTTTGTAAAAACATTTCATAATTTGTTACTTACTTTTTATCATATTGTTAATTAATACTCTGTACTTCTTTTTGTATTATCTTCAGGCCGTTAGAGGACATTGTCCTACGGTCTTGTCAATAAATTACATTACATTACATTATTATTATTTTTTTTTTATGTAATTATCATCATTAGTATTATAAGTATTATGATAATGCATTTGAAAGAAATTGACATCCTCATTCTCGGTATCATTGATAACAATAGAACCTCTGACAATCCCCTGTTTAAAAATATTCTTTGAAAAAATTTGAAAAAATCCGTTCTATGCAAATTAGATATCTATAGATACACTGAAAAAAAAGTATAAGTCCTGTTGGTATACACTTTTATAATGAATTGGTATTTCAAATATCACAAAAAAAGTTTAAGTATTATCGCAATACTCTGTTTAAGTGAGTGACTTATATTTTCCGTATGATACTGTAGGCCTTTCCATTTTTAATGTGCGTGTCTCAATATCCGCTATTTTTTTCGGACTGTTTATATTTCTATGAACAGTGTTGTGTATGTGTGCTTAGTAATTTGTATAAAAAGCGTCCGAAACTTTTGAATTTCTGCCTTTAAAACATGGCGGATGCGCTTGCGCTGAACTTGTGATAAAAAGGCCTATTACAAGTCCAGAGAGTATAGTAAAAAAAGTTCCCGCGTAAGACCAGGCGCGTATTATAAGTTATCGTAAACATATACCGTACTATTTATTATCGATGTGTTGAAAAATTTATCTGGTAGCAGGGGCGTGACTATAGGTGATAATTTAGCCGTAAACGCGTAAACAAGACATTGTTACGGAACCCGGTTGTCGAATAAACACGTAAGTAGATAAACTAGATTAATATTTTTTACTTATTGACAGCATAAATATAATAAAAAATTAAAAAATGTGACAATTGAAATTTTTTTTTCAATGTTTGTTGTAAAGTTAGCAATAAAATTTTTAATCTTAATGTATAGATATTTATTTTTCATATTTTATTTTCAGATCTTGTCATTCCCTCCCATTGACGATGGATTCACAGCAGCATAGAGCAAGTAAGTAATTTAATTTAACATTATCTCTCTTAATGTGGATAGCAATGATAATTATGAAAATCATGATAATAATAATAATAATAATAATAATAATAATAATAATAATAATAATATTAACAATAATAATAATTATATGGAATAGGGGCTCCACCGTTTGTTAGTTATAAAAATCAAAAAATATAGATAACCCTATTCTTTTTACACACGCTTTTTATTAGCTTTGATAGCTTCCATGTATGTTTAAATATAACCAACTCCTTTGGACTTAATTTTGACCCACTTCTAACCGTCAGATTTTTCTTAAACTTAGTAGACTTACCGAGGACCGATGACAATACAATAATTTAAAAGATTATTAGTTCGATTGATCACTAAAGCGTGTTTTTTATTTTTTTTGTAAACTATATTTAATTTTTTTTAATCTTCTACTTCACGGCGGATTTATAATTAAAATTATTAAATTGACGTCCATTGAAGTTACAATGGGCATTTCATTGATTGAATGTGAAAAAAATTAAAAATTTGACTTTTGACCACGAATTTGAAGGTGTTAATTTTGGAATTCAGTCAAAATTAATATTTTTTCCTTCTGCGCACTGAAAAATGAACAATTTTTAAAAGAATTTTTTAATTTCGTCAAAAATTTTTATTTTTTCAAAAATTTGTTTTTATCAAATTTTTCAAAGCACTTTAAAATTTTGTCAAATTAAAAAAAAAAATTTTTAATTCTGGCACAAAAAAAAAAAAAAACAATATTTTTTTTTTCAAAAATTTTTTTTTGTGTGTTTGTGTGCAAAAATTTTTACCATGGTGATTGTGTGCTTGCAATATTATAATGTATAAATAGTGTTGCATATTTTTATCATAGTAATTGTGTGCTTGCAATACTATAATATTTAAATATGGTTGCATATTTTTGAATATATATTGTAGTATTGCAAGCACATAATTAGCATGATAAAAATTTGCAAGACTATATATATATATATTATAGTATTGCAAGTACACAATCACCATGGCAAAATCAGCAGAAGAGTGTAAAATTGCCCCAAATATTGAAATCTCATAAAATTATTAAAAATCGAATTTTTTACAATGAAAAATAAATTGTTTTTAAATTTAATTTTATAAAAAAAAAATTTTTGAAAAAAAAATTTTTCTACAAAAAAAAAATTTTTGAATTTTTTTTTTTTGACAATTTTTGAAAAATTTTTTTTTTAAATTGTTCGTTTTTCATTGCACAGTCAGAAAAAATTGATTATTACGGAATTCCAAAGTTAACACCTACAAATTCGTGGCCAAAAGTCAAAATTTTAAATTTTTTTACTTTCAATCAATAAAATGCTCATTGTGACTTTATTGGACGTAAATTTCATAATTTTATTCATAAATCCGCCGTTAAAACGAACAATTAAAAAAAAAAGTCTCCAAAAAAGTTCATTTTTCGATTTTTTATAGCTAAAAAATGGTGGAGTCCCACTTCTATATAATTACCATAATAATAATGACAGTAATAGAAATATCAACATGAATAATAATAATAATAATAATAATATAAACAAAGATATTAATAGAATAAACGATAGCAATTAAAATAATTATTATAATCTTAAAATTTATTACAGGGAACAGTAATACACAGCGTGCCATGGCTTTCGCCCAATGGGCTGTAGATTACTACAATTGGGTTGCACAACACGATGGGGTACAACAACAAGTACCCTATAATGTTGCAACCCTATCTCTATGGCCTCCACTGCTACTGCCGACTGCCAATCTACAGCGGCTCGCGCCGCTGCAACCACCAGCTGCTAATTTGCAGCCACCGCAGCCGCCTCAACCACCAGCTGCTAATTTGCAGCCGCCTCAACCACCAGCTGCTAATTTGCAGCCGCCTCAACCACCAGCTGCTAATTTGCAGCCGCCTCAACCACCAGCTGCTAATCTGCAGCCGCCTCAACCGCCAGCTGCTAATTTGCAGCCGCCTCAACCACCAGCTGCTAATCTGCAGCCGCCTCAACCACCAGCTGCTAATCTGCAGCCACCGCAGCCGCCTCAACCACCAGCTGCTAATTTGCAGCCGCCTCAACCACCAGCTGCTAATCTGCAGCCACCGCAGCCGCCTCAACCACCAGCTGCTAATTTGCAGCCGCCTCAACCACCAGCTGCAAATTTGCAGCCGCAAGGGCCGCTGGCTAATTTGCTGCCTCTGCCGCCGCATCCGCCGGCTAATTTTCCGCCGCATCCACCGGCTAATTTGCCACCGCATCTGCAGTTCCCGTTGGCCAATTTGCCTTATTTGTCCGGTCGCAGTAAATATGAGTTATTTTATTTTGGCTATAGGGAAACAATTTTATGCGTGGGTTGGAATGTCTCAATTACCTCCCTCTGGGTACGTAAGATACTAACCATAAATATTTCTTTTTTAGGTCGAACTCGTCGAGGTGTGGCTGCCGGACAAATCCGGAGGAACCGACAGGAAAAGAAGTTTCGCGGAAGGGGCAGAGGAGGGCGAGGCGGGGGTGGAAGGGGAAAAGGAGATGGCAGCGGAAAAGTGAATATATATATGAATTAAGAGAAATTGACTTGATTTAAAAAATGATTTGCTACCCAGAGAAAATAATTTTAAAGAGTTTTATTGTCTTGACATAAGAAACAAAATTCTTCATTTCAAAAAAATTTCTTGAGAATTAAACTCTCCAAAATTATTTTCTCTGGGCAGCAAATTATTTTTTAAATCAAGTCAATTTTTTAAAATTCATATATGTATTTGTAATCAATATTTATATTTATAATCAACTATTACTATTACTATTACTATTACTATTACTAAAAAGTATTAATAAATAATACCTCTTGGCTGGCAAAATGAAATATTGGTTTTTTTTTAAATACATTTTTTAACTTCCCGCTAAGAAAATCAAAGATTTCCGAAAAATCGGGAAGTTATTGTTTTCACCCCGAACGTGCGTGGTTGCAAAATGTTTTACTTTTAATGAAATTCGTAAAATTTATTTACTAGGACTTTCAAAAAAATTGAAATACACAATGACGCACACCAAGTACGTTCCAAAATTTATTTTTTAATTTTTAAATTTACAACAAATTTTTTTTTAATTTTCGAAAATCGTATACAATTATATCGGTTACTTGAATTTTTTAATTTTTTTATTTTATATCTTTTTGTGAAGAAAAAAAAATTTTTTTTTCTCTTAATAGTCTTATGAACGTGGACTTGGCGCGATTTTTTTACAGTGAAACTGTTTCTGTTCGGATTTTTTTTACCCGGGATAGCTTTTCTTTTCATTCTTTCATCGAGATATATGTGATCTTTAATTGTTATTATTAATACTATTAATTTTATTATCATCATCATTATTATTATGATTACTATTATTAATATTATTATCATCATTATTATTATTGTGTAAAAAATATAAGGTGAAGTATTGCAGTTGGCTTAGCAAAAGGTATACTTATTTTAGTACGACATGGACTGCCATCTCTCGGATTCTTACTAAATGCTATACGTAAAGATTTGTGGCATATATTAGTACCGCCATCTCTTATCGTCAACACCATCTAATTACGGCGACTGACGTGCGAATAATAATTTATAAATGTACGATCCAATTTTTTAAACAAATTTTTTTGTAAGTTGTCCTGAATATAAAGATCTTAAAATTTGCATGGATGTTCGAAATAATGCAATGAAGGGCAGAACTATTTGGTTTTTACATTTTATAAAGACAAATTTGAAATATCAATGAAATAATGATCATACATCGATCGATAAATGAATCTGTAATTTTTATTGTTTATAATTTACAAAACCAAATAGTTCTGCCCTTCATTACATCATTTTGAACATCCGTGCAAATTTTTAGACCTTTATATTCAGGACAACTTATAAAAAAATTTGTTTAAAAATTTTATCGATTGGTCGGTAAGAAATTCTACTATCGTTACCCCTTAATAACGTTGTTAAATACTTGCAAAACAAAGACTTTCCAATTTTTTTCAAATTTGCAATTTTTTAATTGGGAACTTAAAGATTGATTTTTAAAAATAATTTACAAATTTCCAGTCGAAAAGATTTATCGTAAAAGGTAGATTGTTCAATAGTTTTTGCAGTTGGAAAATTTCAAAAAAGTATTTTCTCAATTGTTACTAAAGCTTTTGAGCTGAAATAGCCCAAAAACGTCATTATCCTTAAAAATAAGTAGCTCTTTTCATTTGAATGTAGCAAGAAATTGCAGGGATGTCTTATAGGTTCAAATATTTTACTAATTTTTTTTCAAAATAACTTTTAAATTATTGTATTATTTTTTTTTATGAATTTCGTTATGTTTTTTTTTTTTTTCATTAAGAAACTAAAATCGAATATTGTTAACCGGTTGAAAATTAGTTAATTGCTTGGACAAAATTGCAACACTAAAAATTCAGAAAAATATTTTGTCAAATAACTAACCGATTTTGAAGCTGATAAAGTTCATCAATACTTAGAAGTTATATTGAGTTCGCAAAGGAACTGCAGACCATCTTTAGACTTTTTAGACTTTTCATACAGCTATAACTATCATAAAAATTGGCTTAAGAATCTTTGAAAAGCACAATGTTGAGATAGAAGAATCGAAAATAATTGACTGAACACCCGGGTGAAAAAAAAATTATGTATGATTACGCATGGAAAATGACCCTATATTATTATATACTATATGAAATAGCTTAGCAACATCATGTATAATTGCATGGAACTATATATAATTTCACATAATTATAAATAAATTTTATTAAAATCTATATAATTCCATAGAATTATATATATTATTATGAACATCTATCATTCATGCAGTCATGTATGAGTCATATATAATTAATAATATAGATTGTTATTCAAATCACTTAAAACCGGGTTCGGCTAATTTGAGAGGTAAAAATAAAAATTTCACAGTTTGCGAAGCATTAAAATTATGCGTTGTTTGTTATCGTTATATCTTTCATAATGTAGAACATAAATGCAACATAAATTATTGCAAAGTGTGCTGCTGCGAAAGACCTCTGAATCATTATTGTTTTATGACTCCCTTGAAAAAAAAAGAATTACCAAAAGTCTTATTTTTATTTTATGATTTCGAAACACAGCAAAATGAACGTGTAAAAGGTAATCGTAGTACAAGAATTCATATACCTAATCTGTGTGTAGTTCAAAAAACTTGAACTTATTGTTGGGATGACAAAGATGTTTCTGAAAACTGTGCTGAATGCGGTGTGCGAGAATTTATTTTTGACGACAAACCTGTAGAAAAATTAATTGATCTAGCTTTAAAAAATACTAAAAAATTTTCAAAAACTATATGTATAGCTCACAATGCTAGAAGTTTTGATGCTCAATTTATTTTGAAATGTATGATAGAAAAGAATAAAACACGGTTATCGGATTTAATATTAAATGGCACCAAAATAATTGTTATGCGTGTAGGTAACACGGTTTTTTTAGACAGTCTAAATTATTTACATATGCCTTTAAGGGATCTCCCAGAAGCTTTCGGTTTCAATAACGAAGTATCGAAAGGATATTTTCCTCATTTATTCAACAAACCCTGTAATAGGGATTATGTAGACCCTATCCCTGCTGTCAAATATTTTTCTCCTGATACTATGTTCCAAAAAGAGCTTGAAAAATTTATTGCATGGTATAATGAAAAATCAGAAGAAAATTATATTTTCAATTTTGATTCCGAAATCAAATTTTATTGTCGAAACGATGTTATTGTGTTAAGAAGAGCTTGTATGCAGTTTCGGGATATGTTTATAAAGTGCGGAAATGTTTGTCCGTTTTCAGAGTGCACTACAATAGCGTCAGCTTGCTCAAAAATTTATCGCCGCAATTTTCTTAAACCCGATACAATAGGTATTTTACCGGCTACAGGTACATACAGATGGTCTCAGAATCAATCATTGAAAGCTATTAAATGGTTAATTTTAAAAGAACGCGAGTACGGTTATAGAATTACACAAGCAGCGCGTGGTAAAGAACAACGTTTACCTTCCGGTATAGTGGTGGATGGTTACTTTGAAAATTCTAGAACAGGTAAAAAAACCGTATTACAATTTCACGGATGTTACTGGCATGGGTGTCCTAAATGTTATAAAGTAAACCGTGATAGAAAACTAAATAATAACTACCAAGAAATAGATAATATGGATACTCGATACGAGCGTACCATTGCTATATCCGAAAGAATTCGAAACTCGGGTTATAAATTAATAGAAGAGTGGGAATGTGATTTTGACTTATACTTAACCAACAATCCTGAAACACTTATAGAGTTACAAAATCATCCTTTGATCAATATAGAACCCTTAAACCCACGAGATGCTTTTTTTGGAGGTCGTACGGAAAGCTTTATATCATTATATGATGCAAAAGAAAATGAAAAAATTAAGTACGTAGATGTTTGCTCGCTGTATCCTTACATTTGTAAAATAGGTAAATTCCCAATAGGCCACCCTAAAATATATATAGGTGAGGAATGTTCTGAAATTATAGGTCCTAACAAGGATTTATCGAAATTAGAAGGGTTAGTTAAATGCACTATCTTACCACCGCAGAATTTATACCACCCAGTACTCCCTTGTAAGTTCCATAATAGACTTCTTTTCACTTTATGTCGTTCTTGTGCTCAAGAATTAAAGCAAACAAACTGTACCCATAAAACTAAAGATAGGTTTTTAAGAGGCACATGGGTTGTAGATGAGATAAGAAAGGCCATTCAAAAAGGATATAAGTTACTTAAAGTATATGAAATATGGCATTATAAAATAACGCAGTACAATCCAGAAATAGGTATTGGTGGAATTTTTACAGATGATATTAATACATTTTTAAAAATTAAAACTGAAGCTTCTGGATATCCCAAAGACTGTATTACAGACCAGCAAAAAACACAGTATATTGCTGCTTATGAAAAAGCCGATGGTATTAAATTAGATAGTGAAAAAGTTGAATTAAACCCTGGATTACGTTCTGTAGCGAAGCTCAGCTTAAACTCTCTCTGGGGGAAATTCGGTCAGCGCGAAAATTTGATGCAGACAGAAATTGTCACGACGCGTGCACGATTGATGGAAATGTTTACAGACAGTCAAATCGAAATTTGCGGCTTCTTACCCGTAAATGATAAAACATTGTACATAAATTTTATTCATAGTAAAGACGCTCTCAAACCGTCACGTACAACGAATGTTGTCATAGCAGCTTATACAACGGCTCAAGCTCGACTTAAACTATATAGTTACTTAGAAAAATTAGGTAAGAGAGCGTTATATTGCGATACTGATTCATGTATTTATATTTCTTCAAAAGGTCTGTATGAACCCCCGACAGGTAAATTTTTAGGTGAGCTGACCGATGAGCTAGAGAAATATGGTATAGGTAGTTATATTACGTCATTTGTAACAGGAGGCCCTAAATTTTACGCTTTTACAATACTTACACCTGACGGGTCTATAAAAGAAGTGTGTAAGGTTAAAGGTATAACTTTAAATGTTTCAACCAGTCTTAAAATTAATTATAAAACCGTAAAGTCTCTTGTCACAGGTGAAAGAAAAAAACCTATTAAAATAAAATTTGACGCTATACGAAGAACATGTTTTCACGCTGTTGTTACAAAGAAAGAAAAGAAAAAACGTACCCACAATTTAAGAAAAGAAAGTTTGAAAGTAAATATATAACATTACCGTTTGGTTATAGAATGTAATTATATATTTTTTGCGAAATAAATTTAGATAAATTAATAATATTGTAAATGAAATTATGTATTTAACGAAATAAATTCAGATAAATTAATACTGTAAATGTAATTATGTATTTAATGAAATAAATGTGTTCAACTACGCTAGTATAATTTGCTATCTTTCCAAGTACGCAAATACAGTAATCGCCTAAAACGCCTCACTTTCCGTTGGTTTTTTCCCTCTTTTTCCTTTTTTAGCATTGACAAGCTATTTAAATGTGTTTTCAATTGTTATTGGTTAAAAAAAATCAAACCACGCCTTCCTTAACTGATACCGCAGCTTTATAAATTTATTCAAGGAACACAGTTTTACTTTTACTACCGAGAGTGATAGTTATACACGCTGTGTTTTCAAGTATTCTACTTTCAGTAAAAATTTAAATGGATCTAATTATTGATATCCAGGGCTTCACAGATGGCCGAGGCAAATTTTTACCAAAAGAAGTTGCTTTAAATACTGTAGAGCACGGTATTCAAAGACACTGGTTGATTAGACCACCGTTTCCTTTTAATAAATTACCTCTCAAGGACCGTCATCAAAACACATGGTTAACTTTTAATTATCATGGTTTGAAATGGACGGATGGTTCCGTTTATCTCTCAAATTTAATTGATAACATCAAATTTTATTCTGAAAAAGCTCATCGTATTTATGTACGCGGGGCCATAAAAGCGAAATATCTTGAAGAGTTATTACAAAGAGAAATTATTAATTTAGAAGAACCTTCTTCAGAATGTCCTAAGTTTGAGAATTTAGAACCTGAAGTAATTAACTGCGCATTCCATGGAAAGACCTCATCACCGGATAAGCGTTTTTCGTGTGCGTTAAATAATGTTTTGTGTTTACAAAAATGGCTTCTAAAAGAACGTTTGAATACAGAATCTTTTTTCATGTAAGCACGTTTAGATTTGTCAGCAAATTCTCAGTTGTAACAACTCTTAAAGAGTGTATTGTTTGCTCGTACGCTCATTATATTCAAGTTAGTGTTAAAAGACACATTATTATCACAGTTAATATGTGCTATCCTAAAATGAAAGAAGTGATTTTTAAAGATGAGTCTGGGATATTACCGATAATCGAAGTGCGTGAAGAGGATTTAACGACCTTTCGGACTTTTTGGCCTCATGATCCTCTTTTCCAGATTTTACCAAGGAGGTTAGATGAAGAAACGGTTGTATGGCTGTCTCTATGCACTCGTCTTGTAAGACGTCCGTCAACGTTTCTACAGGTACATTAAAAATTTTATTTGCTAACTTATGATTTCATCTACTTTCCAACTTTTCTTAAACCTTTAAAACATTGTAGTTTTTTGAGAATCTGAGTCAAGACATATTCGAATCAGCCATGAGATCAGCACCTGAGCTTGTGCAACAAGCTCTTATACCACATCGAAACACGTCGATGAGCAGCAGCGGCAGCGTCAGCGTTAGCAATAGCAGCAGCAGCAGCGGCGGTGGCGGTAGCACTACCGGTAGCAGCCGTGATTAAGATTATACATGAATTATATTTATTTATTTATATATGCCACACTTTCTATTTCATAAATTAAAAAAATTAATATCATTGAAATTATATTTTAAGATACCTATCATTGAAAAATATAAATAAAGTTCCTTTTATAACCAATGTAAATTAATCTATATTATTTATTATCAGTATAAGTGTTTTACGATTTACAGCCCATTGATCTTAGCAGAGTCTGTCTTTATATAACGTAACATTTTATAAATTAGCTCAGTATATATTATGGATCCACGATGGAAACATCCATGGACATCAATTATATGCGGTCCTACTGGTTGCGGTAAAACAGTATTCGTAAAAAAATTTATCAAACATTTATGTTTAATGAGCGATACAAATTTCTCAAAAATAATATTTCATTACGCTGAATGGCAACCAGGCTACAATGAGTACATTCATAATAAAAACATTGAGTTTCACGAAGGTCTTCCAACAGGTGAAGAATACGGGTGTGATAATAATCCAAAACTAGTAATTATTGACGATTTGATGCGTGAAGCATCAAATAATGCTGTAATAGATCTTTTTACAAAAGGTAGTCATCATAGGAATTTAAGTGTTATTTTTTTGACACAAAATATTTTCCATCAAGGTAGAGGTCAAAGAGACATTTCATTAAATGCGAATTACATTGTAGTTTTTAAAAATCCACGCGATAGGTCACAAATTCAACATCTAGCGCGTCAAGTGAGTCCGGAAAATACACGTTTTCTACAAGAGATTTATTACGAAGCGACATCTTTACCACACGGTTACTTACTACTGGATTTAAAACAATCAACTCCAGAAAACTGCCGTTTCAGATGCTCTATTTTCCCGGACGACCCATACCAGGTGGTCTATGTACCGAAAAAAAGTATAAATTATAAAACTAAAAGGAATAATGTACCAGTAGTTCTTTGATAATGGGCGAGCGTACACCTATCAAAAAAAAACAGCTACGTGTATTACAAGCATTGTGCTATCTAAATAATACACAACGCTCAGCTGTTTTACGCAAAGCTAATCCTGCTTTAATACGTTGTATTTGCGAGTGTATATTAAACATATTACGTGGTAACGTACCTTTATCAACGAGTCATAAGAAAAAATTAAAACGCCACATTACGATTTTAAGAAAATTATCATCAGGAGGAAGCAATCTAAATACTAAAAAGAAAATAATTATTCAAAAAGGTGGCTTTTTACCTTTATTTTTAGCACCTGTTCTGGGTGCTTTGGTTGCAAATATAATTTCCAAATAAAATATTTAGTAAAATCATGGAACACGCCCGTAAGATGGTGTTAGTGCCTGAGGATAAAATTCATGAGAGGTTGGCAGTCTCAGAAAAAACTGAAGATATCGCAAAAAATAAATCTTGTCTTACTAGTGGAACAGTGTTGACTAGGCTCGACAATGAAATGTATGAAATTTTAAATTCTACGGGTAAATATAACTCAGACCGTGAAAAATGTCAAGCATATTTACAAACACTTGAGCGATATCTTAGGATCCTTGAAAATGAAAAAAAATCTGTACACACTGCTAATATAGATACCAACATAAATACTTCAGACCAGTCTGTAGACAACAACTCTAAATCCTTCGATAGTGCAGGTTCTTTTGAAAGCGAAATTGATCATCGTTCTTCATATGATGTAGTTATAGATAATTCAGTTATAGACAGTGTACCTAAAAGATTCAGAGCAAACGCAGCGCGGTTATTAAAAAAGCTAAGAAGTGCACCTACCACGTTAATATCTTGGGACGATAGAGGTCTTGTGACAATTAGAGGTAAAAAAGTAGTACGTTCTAATATCACTGATCTTTTAAACGATGTGCTGAGGCCTAGAAAGAGTGTGAAAGCAATAGGCCGTCAACAGTTTGCTCAAGTACTGCAAACGCTAAACATACCGCGTGAATACATCGGTAATCGAGTTTATTTAGACGAAGAAATGTTAACTTCTACACCTAGAAGACGATCTGTTAATTTTTCCGTACCTGAAATACTTACAGAACACACATCCTTAGACGAATTACAATTAAATCAAAACAGTGAAGGTTCTATAAATAAAAACAGTCAAAGTAAAAAAATATCATGGATAAAGTTGAGATAGATAAAAAACTAAAAAACATCTATTATGATCCTATAAGACCAGAAAGTTTTTCAGGTGCTAAAAATATTCTAAAATACTCTGCTGAAAACAAATCAGAGCTATCTCGAGATGATGTTAAGGAATGGTTAAATAAACAAGAAACTTTTACAAAACATCGTATGAACAGGAAACGTTTTATTAGTAGGACTTACAATGTTGAATCAATAGATGATGTCTGGGAAGCTGATTTAGCTGATTTACGTAGTATCTCTACGTATAACAAAGGTTATAAATATATATTGATGGTGATCGATGTGTTGAGTAAGTATGCGTGGGCTGAGCCTTTAATAAATAAAACTAGTCTAAGTGTGACTCAAGCATTCCAAAAAATCTTAAGTAGAAGTAACAAAAGAATACCCCGCTTAGTGCAGACAGATAGCGGAAAGGAGTTTCTTGGAGAGACTTTTCAAGAATTTTTGAGAAAAAAAGGAATATTGTTTAGAACAGCACGCAACCCTGACGTCAAAGCAGCTATTGTAGAACGTCTAAATAGAACGATAAAGGAGAGAATATGGCGTTATTTTACGTATTCCCGCACAAAAAAGTATTTAGACATATTACAAAAAGTTATTTACGCTTACAATCACACAACACATACTGGTATCAAAATGGCGCCGGTCAATGTTAACAATAATACAGCTCAAATAGCTTTTAATAACCTTAAAAAACGTTATGAAAATGAGAAGCGCTCTGAGCTCCTGAAAAACCGTAAGCTTAAATACGCTGTTGGTGACTTGGTACGTATCAGTAAAGCAAAGGCAGCGTTTACCAAAGGATATGAGAGCGGCTGGAGTAGCGAAGTTTTTAAAGTATCAAGTATTTCTGATTATCGCCAACCACCGGTTTATATATTAATCGATCTTCAAAACGAACCAATCAACGGCATATTTTATGAAGAGGAATTATCTAAGGTTGAATAAATGTCTTTAGAAAGAGATAATTTTTACATAGTGCTACCTAGCAATAGCAGCATGAAATACTTCCCGGATAACACAACTACTCATTTTATAACGCGTTTGCCTTATCCTTTAGAACTTAATGGATACTGGGATGATGCTTTGGTGGAAATCCAGACGCCGATGACAATCTTACATATTCCTAAAGATTTCACGAAAGTTACATTAACCGTTGAATATATAGCTACAGAAGATAATAATGAAATAATCGATATGTTTCTTTATTCTAACAACATACCACATGGTCAATATCAAAATATAGGCTCTTTAGTGGATTCTCTCAACAAACTCAAATCAGTTTCAGAGCATATCAATTTTACTTGTAGTACTGGCGGTTTCATAAAAATTTATACAATATGCAAATGTGAAAATGCAAGACATACGCTGGCGTTGAGTGAGAGACTCTGGTGTATATTAGGTTTCGAAGAAAGTTCGTTTTCTAAAGTTATAATAGCCGGCCCTGATGACTGTGGCGGATCTAAACCAGCTTCTCTATCTCAAGCTATACCAGGAAAAATATTCATTTATACAGATATTTGTGAAGGCTACATAACAGGAGATATTCAGGCCCCTCTACTACGCGTTGTGCCTCTTGATCACGATCAATACATTTACGGTTCAACTAAAATTAAAAGTTTTTCGCCTGGTCAATATATACCTCTGTTACGTAAAAGTATGGCTACTATCGAAATCGATATAAGAGACGAATATGGTAAACCCGTACCATTCGAATACGGGACGTTGACAGTAACGTTACATTTCAAAAGAAGTTTTTAAAATTTTTTACTATGATAGACTACGAGATAATACAATACGGCGACGGTACCCGCAGTTATTCTGGAATAAGCCATGTTTATGTAGGATCACCTTATCAAAGAGGACATGGTATAGGTAGTTTTTTGGGCGGCTTATTCAGAAGAGTATTGCCTTTTTTAAAAAGCGGTCTTAAGACAGTTGGTAAAGAAGCTTTAAGATCTGGTGTAAATATAGCTACAGATGTTTTGGACCACAAAATCCACGTTGAAGAATCATTTAAAACGCGCGTGCATGAGTCAAAATTTAAAACGTAAAAGCCTGCAGAAAAAATTGCCATAGTTTTATGAGTGACCGGCCTCAGCCAGTTTGCCTTAACCGACGTATAAGCAAACACACAAATCAAACTCTTCCGAGGAAAACGGGTTGTTAAAAAACGACGCCTTGTCAAAGATCTTAAAGTGAAAATAAAAGTAAAGTTAATAAAGAGTAAATACTGACTATTAAAAGAAAACAACAATAAATGTGCACAGTGGCTTGGTTTAACTTTTGATAAAACTTTCAAAAAATGTCAAGTTTTTACATGTAACACCGTGTGAGCAAACTGAGTTAGAATTATTTACCTCTACCGCCGACCCAAACAATTGAAAGTTCCCCAATGGTTCATTATAAAACCAAATATCATTTACTCGATAAAGGCAACTCACCGATAGCTTTTGTTGAAGGTTGACTTGGGATGAATTCATTGACTGAGCTCATGCCATGTTAAGGTTATGCGTGGGTATTACCCGCTGAAGAGTGCAGGATAGCTAGCGCCCACCTCCCAAGCACCTATAAACAATTTTTGTGCATTCATTGATATTTAGTCAAGTTGATGTGTCATTCAATCAAGCCTGTATCAACACTCCAATAATTTATATCCATACCGGGCATACATAGAAACCTTATTAAACCAAGAGCAGATGCCATAAAATCGCATTTCTACAAAAATGGATAGTTGGTGCTGCGATTACCCTTGAAATGGCTGAGCTTGAGAACGTAAGGAGTGACAACGTGTGATAAAGCAGCAGATTTTTATTGGTCATTCATACAATTTTAACGTCAATCGCGATTTTTAATCAATGGTGCTTGAAATGCGATACGATTAACGTGCAGCACGTGATGCTTTTGTTCAATGGATGACACAGTAAACGGTTGTGTATATTGTCATTGGTGACGTTAAGTTTATTAGTGCGTCGCAAAATTTCTCACCAGGAAGACTTTTTGGCACACGTGCTCGTAAGGTAGCTTCAAGGCTTACACTAAATATCCACTTGCAGGCCAGAGTTGAGGTTAAAAGTTTTCAACAGTGTTATATCCGGCGTTTGCCTCATATAATAAACAGGATACCCCTTCACTTTATTAATTCAGCAATCACCTCGGACGGCTTTCGATGAAGAAATGAGCAAACTTTCCTAAGCAAATTTGCAGCCTCTGGGAAATTGCATTTTCTTAGACCAATACCCTTCCGAAACTCAATACGATCCGGGTTGGCAAAAACACCAAACACCACGCCGGATCAAACGTTCACTCTTTATTAAAGAATACGAAGGGAAGGTATCTTCGTAGAACCTGCGTGGGTCCCGCGTACCACGTCGTTACGTATAAGGCAGTACATACAACACTAAGGTCGCGCATACTGCAAATGTCTAAATTCATTCTGTTTTTGTTTTCGCTAAACTTCACGACAGTAAGCGGAGCAGATCGGGGCCCGCTAGTGATATAAAATTGAACCCGTTCTGGCTACAATTAACGGTGACCCAAAGTATCGTCAGAGTCATTGTTCTGTTTACGAACCTGCCTTACCAAACATTTTAACTTCGGAAAACATAGAAATAAGTGATGTTCTCATAAGTGAATTAGTGTAAATTAGTGCGCCGCCCCTAGCTGCGACTATTCAGCATGTCAAACTTTGTGAAGCCATTCACAAGAGAAAATCTATCTGATCTCCCTAACTTGCATAGGTTTATGGAATTCAAAATTGACACGGGATCTACGACCAATTCAGACTCTTGTAACGTCGTCCCTGGCCTCCTCAAGACCCACACTGATTTGGACAGCTCAGTATTTAGACGCTTAATTAACGCTATTCTCAGGCACAGGTATTTCATTTTTGAACGAAGGAAACTTCCTATAGGCTGCTGGGGTTACCCTAATGGCGAGGAACTATAGGTTATACAAGCGTTTCTTTCATTTAACGCCCGATTTATCGTAGCCAATAGTAACCCTGAACCCGAATTTAAAGTTCTGTATCGAGTTTTGATGTCGAATAATAAAGCAGTTTAGAACTGCGACGCTTCAATGACATCACTCAAGTAGATTTTCTTGTTTAAAATTGTAGTATATACCCTTTGCTGTAGTGTCGTAAAGACCGATATGTCTTCTGTTGTTATATATATCCAAGGTTTTATAAATAACGACCGTGAATTTTTGCCTAAAGAAATAGGTGTAACCTCTCTAATTAACGGTGATACTGCACATTGGATTTTGGCTCCTGAATTTTCGTTTAATCTGCTATCCGAAGAAAAACAGCTCGAAAACGCCTTAACCCGAAAACATGGTCTTGAATGGTACGATGGGGAATCAATGATAAAATACGTGCATACACAGTTACGCTTTTTTTTGTCAAAATTCTATGAAAATTTATACAAGAGGGAGGGCACAAAAATCGTACTTAGAATCTCTACTCTGCAGACCAGTTATAAATATTGAAGATTTGCAAGACAGTCCCTCAGTATCTACGCTGCATCAGCCACGGTTAACCTGTGCCTTACATAGTGTTCTAGAATCTCGAAGAAATCGGAGTCTTGGATATAATCAGTGTGCTTTGTCTTGTGCTGACTTACTGAAACAGTGGTTAAATAAGAAAGTAAACTGTGAAGCTGGTGAAAATATCTACGAGCCTTCGCTCGTTTGTCCTTGGGGGTGTGAGGCCTGTAATGAACACGGTGCAGGTCTTAAAAGCTATTCAGTATATACCATACCACACGATTGGAGTGTATCCTGCGGACAGGATCCCGAGAGTTTGGACTAAACCTACAGCATTCGTAGTAAATACAGATGGATACCGTAAGCCAGGACAGCACTGGGTCGCCATATACGTCGATAGAGATGGCTGTGGATGGTACTTCGATAGCTATGGACTCCCGCCGTATATCCCGCAGCATCTTAAACGCCTCAAACAGAACTGTAAATGGTTCAAATATAACCACATGCAGTTGCAAAAAAAAGATTCTCAAGTGTGCGGTCAATACTGTATCATGTTTTTGCATTATATGTCTACTTATACTTCACTTGATAGATTTATATCTATCTTTGACGGAAGACTTGACAGAAATGATGAGATCGTCGAAGAATATTACAATACGTTTATGAAAATAAAGCCCAAAAAATATAACAATAATTTTGTAAGTGATATAATAACTAATATTCAATCATGTTCTTAATTTTGTATTCGTAATAATCATTAATAATCAATTATGTACGCCTGTTTTTTTTTTGTGAAATTAAATATCTAAAATGCAAATTTTTGTTCTATCTTTATTTATTTTTAATATAATTACTTTTCCTTTTAAACCTTTTATTTAATAATAAGTTTATATAATAAATTAGTATAATATGATAGTAATATACATATAATGAAAAGGTAAGTATATCTTTAAACATAACAAACTTGATAAGTATAAAGAGTTGTAATCAATCCCGTTGATAACCTTGACAAAAAAAAGAATTTGCAAATTCAGCATTATTTCTATAACGGTTATACCTGTATACATGTAACATCATCACGATTATAAAAGAAACCACATCAGTGACCTTGAGTAAAAAGAATATGCAAGCTCAGCGACCTTGCAATAGCTTACATTACCACTACTACTACTAATACTAGTACTGCGAACTCGCACACGCTACCCCCACCTCAAAAGAGTGGGATGCGCCAAAGTTGCACCATACTGCTTATATATATATATTTATTTTTTCTTTAATTATCTTGAATCCAAATTTGTTTAATCCATTGATAATAAAATTAATTATGCGATCAATATTTGAACATTTTTTAATTCTAAGTAAAATTAAATAGTAAATAGTAATTACAACAACAACAACAACTACAACAAAATAAACAACAACAACAACAACAACAAAATTAACAACGACAACAACAACAACAAAATTAACAACAACAACAACATCAACAACAACAACAACAACAACATTAAGAACAACTTTATGAACAACAACAACAACAACAACAACAACAACAACAACAACAACAACAACAACGATAATAAATTGACAATCGAAACGTGTATCTAATATCAAGCGAACAAAACAGCCCGATAATTTTGAAGTTAACCTCTACATGAATGAAAGTTTATAATTGCTTAGTAATAACTATTTACTATTTAATTTTACACAGAACTAAATAATGTTTAAATATTGATCGCATAGTTAATATTTATTATCAATGGAATGTACATATTTGGATTAAAGATAATGAAAAAAAAAATATATATATATATATATAAAACAACAACAACAACAAAAACAACAACAACAACGACGACAACAACAACAAAAACATCAACGATTATTTATTAAAACTCTAAACTTGTAACTGAAATCCAGCGAACAATCAAGCCCGATAATTTTGTAGTTAAGCTCTGTATAAATAAAAGTTTCTTATTGCTTAGTAATTACTCTTTACTATATAATTCTACACAGAATTAAAAAATGTTCAAATATTGATCGCATAGTTATCTTTAATTATCAATGAATCGTACAAATTTTGATTGAAGATAATAGCTCAGCAATAATATACTTTTATTCATGCAGAGGTAAAATACAAAATATCGGGCTGGATTAATCGCTTGATTCTGGTTATACGTATCGAGTGTCAATTTATCGTTATTGTTGTTGTTGTTGTTGTTGTTAATGTTGTTGTTGTTGTTGTTGTTGTTGTTGTCGTTGTTGTTGTTGTTGTTGTTAATGTTGTTGTTGTTGTTGTTGTTGTTGTTGTTGTTGTTGTCGTTGTTGTTCTATATATATAGATATTTTTTTTTTAATTATCTTTAATCTAAATTTGTACAATCCATTGATAATAAAAATTAACTATGCAATCAATATTTGAAAATTTTTTAATTCTGTGTAAAATTAAATAGTAAATAGTTATAGCTCAGCAATAATAAACTTTTATTTATGCAGAGGTAAACTACAAAATTATCGGGCTGGATTAATCGCTTGATTTTAGTTAAACGTTTCGAGTGTCAATTTATTATCGTTGTTGTTGTTGTTGTTGTTGGTGTTGTTGTTGTTGTTGTTGTTGTTGTAAATGTTGTTAATAATGTTGTTGTTGTTGGTGTTGTTGT
>NC_058166.1:6380999-6390999 GCF_020080835.1 Cotesia glomerata | reverse complement strand
GTTTCAAGTGCCAATTTATTATCGTTCTTGTTGTTGTTGTTAAAATTGTTGTTGTTGTTGTTGTTGTTGTTGTTGTTGTTGTTGTTCTTGTTGTTGTTGTTGTTGATGTGGTTTTTAATGTTGTTGTCTAAAAACGGCTAAATTAATAATGAATTTAACTTTGACCTTGAATAACTTTTGAATGAGTTGAGTAATCGAAAAATGATATCAGAGCTTTTTTGTAGAGCGTTCAATTCTCTACAAAAATATTTCATTAAAATTCCAAAGCAATCGATGGTTCATTAGCTACAAAAATCAGAACAAAAAAAAACTTTTTTCCTGTGTTATTCTTATGGGAAATCGAAAAGTGCGCGGCGGACAACCTTAATATTAATATTAAGGGCTCATATTTTCAGAGACCTATTTTGGCATCTAAACGAAATTTTTGAGCCTGGTTCCAAGAAAAAAAAAAAATTTTTTTTTTTTTGAAACGCCCTAAAATATATACATATATATATATATATATATATATATATATATAATATATATATATATATATATATATATATATATATATGTATATATATATAGGAGCAGTTCTATATATAGATTGACTCATCACGATATCTCTGGAACTATAAGACCTAGAGACTTGAAATTTGGCAGGGATATTACTTTTGCCATAAAGAGGTCAGCTAAGAACGGATTTTAAGAAATTCCTCCCCTAAAGGGGGTTGCGGGGGCGTTAACAATGAAAAATCCCCGTTTTTAAACTATAGCTCCTATTGACTCCAAATTTGGTAGGAATCTTTTGTAAGAGATGTAGAAATATTCTATGGAGGAATTTTACGATATCTCACCCCTATAAGGGGTTACGGGGGTGGCTATTAACAATGAAAATTTTTAATTTTCGTGCTATAGCTCCCATCGACTTAAAATTTGGTAGGAATTTTCTGTAAGTGATGTAAAAATAGTTTATGAACAAATTTTCCGATATCCCATCCCACAGGGTGTTGCGGGGGTGGGTGTTTCTATCTATATATATATAGGAGCTGTTCTATAGATAGATTGACTCACCACGATATCTCGGAAACCATTGGACCTAGAAACTTGAAATTTGATAGAAATATTACTTTTGCCATGTAGAGGTCAGCTAAGAACGGATTTTAAGAAATTCCGACCTCAAAAGCACCTGCGGGGGTGTTAACAATGAAAATTTTTAATTTTTAAGATATAGCTCTTACAGACTCCAAATTTGGTAGGAATTTTCTATAAGTGATGTAAAAATAGTTTATGAACGAATTTCACGGTATTCCACCCCTCAGGGAGTAGCGGGGGTGTGTATTAATAATGAAAAATTTTAATTTTCAAGCTTTAGCTTCTATCGACTCCACATCTGGTAGGAATCTCCTTCAAGTGATGTAAAAATATTTTATGAACAAATTTTACGATAGCTCACGCCACAGGGGGTTGCGGGGGTGGGTGTTAACAATGAAAATTTCAAATTTCTAAGGTATAGCTCTTAAATGCTCCAAATTTAGTAAGAATTTGCTATATGTGAGGTAAAAATGATCTAAGAGAGGATTTTATGACAACCTATTCCTAATATGGATTGCGGGGGTGGGTGTCAACAATAAAAATTTTAAATTTCCAAACTGTAGCTCTTATAGGTTCCAAATTTGGTGAGAATCTGCTATATGTGAGGTAAGAATGATCTAAGAGCGGATTTTATGACAACCTATTTCCAATATGGATTGCAGGGGTGGGTGTTAACAATGAAAATTTTTAATTTCCAAGCTATAGCTTCTACATGCTCCAAATTTCGGAGCTATCTTCTATATGTGATATAGAAATAATTCATGAACAAATTTTACGATATCCCGCCCCAAAAAGGATTGTAGGGGCGTTAACAATGAAAAATTCCCGATTTTGAACTATAAGCTCCAAATTGAGTAAGAATTTTCCGTGAGAGATGTAGAAATGATATACGAACGAATATTACGATAGTCCACATTACAGGAGGTTAGGGGGGGGGGGGGTGTTAACTATTAAAATTTTTAATTTCCAAGCTATAGCTCCTATTGTCGCCAAATATGGTAGGAGTTTTCTCTTTTCTATATGTGACACAGAAATGATCTAAGAGCGGATTTTACGCCGAACCATCCCTAATAAGGATCGCGGGGGTGGGTTAACAATAAAAAATCTTAATCTCTAAAATATAGCTTCTAAAAGCTGTAAATTTGGTAGGAATCTTTTATTTCTTACGAGGAGAGAATCTCAAGATGGATTTCAAAAAATTCTACTTCCTACAGGGATTGCGGGGGTAGGCGTGTTAAAATCCAAAATTTTAATTTTCAAACTGTAACTTCTACAGTCTCTAAATTTAGTAGAAATTTTCGTGAATAATGTGAAGTTCAGCTGATAATGGATTTTCTCGAATTCTATCCCTAAAGGGGATTGCGGGAGTGATAATAGTCAAATAATTCATATTCTTCAAATACAGATCCTCCAGATATAAAATTTGATAGAATCTTAAGAGAAACGAAAAATTACAGGGATGGCCTTCAAGGTCAACCAATTTAAATATTTTTTTCTTAATGTCAATTATTATTCATTTTTGGAAAATAGCCACGGGAATGATATAGTGATTGCACATTGAAAGTTACAATAATTTTTAGCTAGAATAATCACAGGAATAAAAGGTCAATCCGATGGAATATGGAATCTGTGCAAGTCAAAACAATACTCCAATTAAATTTCAACTCTAGATCTAAAAATACAATTCTATTCTAAATACAATTCTAAGTGCCCAGCGAAGCGGGCGGGTAACTTTGCTGGTGCCAACCTATATATATATATATATATATATATATATATATATATATGTAAAAGAGAAAGCTAATTCTTTTGAATTGATACTGAAATCAGTGAGTATAATTTACTTTCAATTTTTAGAAAAGCCTTACTATGTGCAACTAATTATTATTTTTATATGATTACTCGATTTATAAGATAACATAGTTGATAAATTTATTATTTTAGTAAATAAATTGATGTGTTAAATAGAAGATTTCTAGAAACAAGATTGAAAACTTCAAAATAATTGTACATCAGTTTAAATAAAAGTATAGAGATTATAGAAATTCTTTTTTACATATTCAAATCAGAATTAATATTCGTTTTCATAATTTCGTCATAAAGAATTCATTTTTATTCAGTATATATAAAATTCACTTATTTCTTGAGATTAATTAGTTTTTCTTAAGTTTCGGTCCATCATTATTGATAATAATTATACAGGTAAATCGGAATTATGGACAGAATTCTTGTATAAAAAAATTATAATTTATTGACAATGAATTAAAAAGCTTTACACGAGAACTCTCTACATAATTCCCATTAACCTGTCGAACTATTAATTTATTTATTTCATAACTTGAATTAGCGCGAATTATTTGTCAACTTGAATTAGCGCCATGGCATGAGAGGGTTCTAAGTTCAATCTCCAATGAAAAATTCAAAAATTTTTCTTGCAATTGATAGACTTCATTGGCTCCCACGTGCCTCACTTGTACCCACCAAGTGTCTCCTACGTGTCGCTCGAGCATCCACAAAGTGTCTTCTACGTGTCGCACGTGTACCCTCCAAGTGTCTTTTAAGTGTCGCACTTGTACCCACTAAGTGTCTTCTAGGTGTCGTTGTAGTACCCACAAAGTATCTCCTACGTATCGCTCTAGCACCCACCAAGTGTCTCCAATGTGTCGCACTTGTACCCACCAAGTGTACATTATAGGTTGTATCAATTTTTTTTCGGTTTCTTACAATAATTTTATTTTTTCTCAACAATAATAGTTTAATTTTTTCTCTACTATATTTCTATAAGGCGTGTAGACAAGAATTACAGTATTAACCCGGAAAAAATGTTTGAATTCGCGCTTCGCGACAAGTAGTGTCACCTGCTGGACACAATCCAAAGCATCACATAGTTCGCCCCTAGATATCTAGTTTGCGGCGCAAACTATTCCCTTGAAGCTACAGTTTATGTAGAAATTATTCCAGCGCACCCTGGCGGGTCTAGATGCAAGCTATGAATCACTTTTTTTTACTGTAGTTGCGTATCTATAGGAGGATTACTACACATTTTTATTTTATCTAGTCTGTGGCGCTGACTTTTCTCCATGAAAAAAAAGTCAGGATCGAAATTCGTGAGCGCGCTATAGTATGTGCTGATAAAATTTAATAATTTCAAGTGAATAAATTGTTATAAGTGAATATAATTAATTAATATCAGTAAAATAAAGTATAAATTACTATTATTATATAAAATTTAGGAACAAGAAGTACCGTAGAATTAAATAAAATTTTGCAACCTCGAAATACCGTTCTGCTTACTGTAAACACATTCGGTAGTCTGGCGCTCCGTTTGCAACGGGATTTTTGAACGGAACTTGGCGCCAAATTCTACCGAATTTGTGGATAAAGAAACAATTATTATTATTATAATAATAATTTCGAGTATTAAAATCTGAATTTTTAAATACATCTAATTAAAATAATTGATTAATAATTACCCCAGATATAAATAAATAATATTTGCTAAACAATTTGTAGAGAAGACATGACCTCGTAGAATTATTTATTTATAATTATAAAATAAAAGAAGCAATACAATTAACATGTATCAAATTTTGTTATGTTTTATGGAATTAAATATTGATATTTACTATAAATAAAAAAAAGGTGTGTGTGCGATTCACACACGATAGAAGTGAAACTTCAGTGAATCGACAAAAGAATGAGATGAATATTTATAACAAGGGTAGGATAATTACAAAGTTTAATTGTTCAAAAATGAAAGTATTTTGATTAATTTTAAAAGATATTTTATATTTTATTTAACATATGTTACATAATCTATTACTCAAGTTCCATATTTTCAGTTTCAACAAATGATACAAGAGGCTTATGATAACTAAAATACGATACAAATATTTTAGTTTCAATTTGGTTGATATATCTTTGGAACACTGCATCTATTACCGTTTTTGATCTTGTAGTTGATTGAGTGCGATTGTTACACATTTTTAAATAAAATGTTGTATCGAGAAACTCAATCAAAGGAAGCGCTGTATCTGATGCAAAATTTATGTTAAAATCCCCACTTAAAATCATCGGAATTTTATCATAATTCTTTTTGAGAATTCGCGATACCTCTGGGGTATATTTGATCAAATTTTCATGTATAAATTCAATAACTGATTTTATTGATTGGTTGGGAAAGATGTAAATTGCTACGATCAAAATTAAATCTCCTTGGTCATTTCTGCTCTCACAGGCACATATTTCTCCAACTTTCGAAAGCTGAACAGACAATGATTCTAGCTGTTGTGCATTGAGATCCATTTGTGGCGTAACAACACGGGCTCCATCATTTACGTTGTGATAAATTGCTACTCCGCCTGCCCTCGTACGTGGTCTTTTGTAATTAACAACAATATTAAAATTTGGAATGTCTACAATATCTTCATTATTCATCCATGTCTCCGAAAGAATTAAAAAATTTGACGATGACACTATATTGTCATGTTGCAGATCTTGTACATGAGCTCGTAAGCTTTGACAGTTAAAGGTAAACAGTGACATCCCTTTTCTTTTATTTAAGAAATCATATAAAACATTTGTAATTGTCTCAAGTCGATTCAAGTTCAGCCTTCGAAATTCATGTTGTAGATCAATTGTAGATACTGACGCTCTTCGGCCATGGTAAAATTTTTATCATTTTTTTGAAACGAGATATAAGCCGTTTATTGATGTAACTCGTGATAATGCGACGTACAGGAGTTGTTGAACGTGTGATTTATCATATTCATATACAATCTCACCAAAAGTAGCTCCCTGGGACTTGTGAATCGTCATTGCACATGCAGAGACTAATGGGAAATGATTACGTTTTACAATAACGGTTTTATTAGGTACTAGTGGTATAGATGATGTTCTGCGATCTATTGGTACTGCCAGTGGATGAAGATTATTTTTGAATTGATGCCGCTGCCTTTCTTCTCAGTTTTGTTCCGATTTTTGGAGATTCTGGAAATTCTAGCCATAAACGACCTATCTCTCCTTTGTCATTATATTCAATGAAAATTAATTTTCCCGTCGCACCATTTGCTAATCCATCTGATACATCGATGTTAGTTGTTATCATGTATGGTTTGTTCAAAACCAATGTAATTTGATATGGCAAACCTCCTGTATCAATAGTTGACATTTTATGTAATTTTTTGACGCATAGAAGTTTGCTGTTCAACATTTCTACACGCAATAAATATATCAGCTGCCTCTGAATTCACTTTTTCTTCTATAGAATTCAAAAATTTTATTGTTGTATTCAGCAACTGAATGATTATTAAAAACAATCGTATACCGTCTGGACAAAGTCTCTCAGCTTCTTCTTCAGAGTAAATCCGTGACTCAATTAAATCTAGCTCTTCCTGATCTAACAACTGTCCATTACCAATTTTTGTTAATATTGTTGCAAAACTTTGATTAGCTTGTCGCATAACTTCGTTTAGTTCGAAAAATTTCAACCCTCGCCATAGTGTTGAACCTGCTATTTGTCGTTTTATTTGTTTGTAAATTGGGGTAGCACGAACTGGCGGTAGTTGACGTAGATCACCAATCAAAATTATATCTAATCCACCAAAATGGACTTCAAAATTACCGGTGATTTGCTTTAACCTTGAATCTATTTGGGACAACAACTCGGCTCCAATCATACTAATTTCATCGATAATCAATACACGAACATATTTAAAAAGTGATCTATATTGTTGGGCTACTTCAATTGATAAAGGAAGCAACTTTGAAAGACTTATCTTCAGTGCAGTGTGTACTGTTGTCCCATTGATAGCCACAGCAGCTTTACCAGTAGAAGCACAAGCGATATAAGCATTACAAAACCCATCACTTTCAGAATATCGATTATAAATTTCCATTAATAATTTAATAACAAATGTTTTACCACATCCAGCTGGTCCTGTAAAAATATTTGCAGCGGAGGAGGATCTTCCAACTGAAGATTGTAAATGACGTGCATCAAAAGTTCCTTTTGTTTTTGGTTTGCCATTTTCATCAGCTCATAATATTGGTCGTTAGGCATTAAATTTTCTTTCCGTTTTTGCAATGGCACCAAGTTTATTTAGGGTTGCGAGACGTAAATCACTGTTTACATCCGAATTCGGATTGTCATATAGCGTTTGGAATGGATTAATTTCTGGAAATCTAGTGGCAATATCATGAATCTCATCGTCATCGTCTGCTTCTTCATTTTCGCGACATAGTTTTCGGCATAGCTCTATAGTTTTATTAATGTCTAAGTCAGATTCAAACTCTTTACGTCGCTCCAGAATTTGATTTTCATTTTCGTCGTAAATCCTAATAAATTTCATCTCTTCAAGAATCTCGAATTCTTCATTCCGAAATGGGATATGCAAAGTCACCATTTCTCTTTTTATACTCATTTATATCTGAGGCTATGTCATAATTCCTATAACGAATGATGCGTTGTTGCTTTCGACGAATATAATCACCTTTGCGAATTTTTAGTAAAATTAGCAACGAATTGTGCAAGTGATAATTCTTCCATTTCTTGTGGCCGCTTCTCGTATTTATCAAACCAGTTTTCCTTCCAAATACTTGTTGAATCTTCATCGATATTTAATTCATCTAATTCTTTTTGTGTTCGTCTAATACGCTGTCGATCAATAGGCCAAACGGTGGGAATATAAACTATGGAGACTGAACTTCTAGACATAGGTTCACGAAGAAGGTACCACGCTGCTTCCTGGCTTGTTAATTCAACGGTGTTGAGCATATTAACACTCATTTTTCTAGTTATTTCTACTATATCAAACTCAGGGTTTTCATCCATGATTTCATGAATTTGTCTTTGTAAATTACTTATACCCCTATTAGTTTTATTGACATATTCAACAACATACGCTGCACATGAGTATTCTCTCGATAATAAATTGCATATCTGTATTTGATTGTAAGACATTGAGAATAAAAGGATTGAAAAGGGTTACGTGCCATTTTTTCTTTTAGGTTGTCGCTTCAAAAAATACTTTTAGGTCTGGTAATTCCAGCTTCAAGAATATGAAAATAATCATTATCCAGAAGTTATATGATTTTGTGCATAAAACATTTCCAACATTCTCGTAATCATTGTTCTCAAGATTAATTTGTATTTGTTTATACCGCTTAGCGTAATCAGCATATCCTGGATGATCTTTCTGCATTGGTTTTAATATTGTAGTGGATTTACATGGCATAAATGGAGCATCAAATCGGCATTTCTGAGGTTGATTGGCATGTACTTTTTTATAACAGGTAAAGGTATGTTTGTGACTTTGCAAGCGAATATGTCCAGAAGCTTCTGATGAAGAAATTGATATCAATTGATCAATCATCATTACAGTATCTTGATAGTTTGTACCAAGAGGATCTGATGGAGCGTCATTCAGCCACAATAAAATATGTGCATGAGGACTACCACGATGCTGAAATTCAATTCGTTTAAAATAGTCGACAACATAATAATTTCCAAATGGGCTGTTCTTCTTTGATTGGAGAATAGTTATCAATATATTGACTATTTTATTAAAATAGATAGCACAGGTCACAGCATCTTCATTCACTAGTGTAGTCTTAGATATGTAATCCAGTGACGCAGCTTGTTCAGCTGAAATTTCAGTACCGTTATTTTTTTAATTTGTACAATAATTGTATTAAATTGGTCCATCCGATTTCATTGGCACTCAAAGTAAGAAACATCGTAGGTTTTCCTAGTTGCCGAATCATCGCAAAAAGATCTCTTTTTCGATCGCTCCAATACCATACTGAATTTGGTATTGAGCGCAGAAAAGCTAAATTACTTTCGATACAATTATTAATGTAGTCAGCTGACTCAACTTGCTGCCGTGTAATATTAGTATTTTTTCCCACATGTTTAAATGCAATCGTAAGCGAGTCACGAACTCTTAACCTCATAATTTTCATTGCTAGATATAATAAATGATGTGGAGTAACTCCACGCCGATCTGATCTTCGTAATTCGCTGGTTGCTATTGCGAACGGTGTTGCTTTTCCTCCCTCTCTGAATTTTCGGAAATGACCCAAATAAATCGATGGGAAAGAAAGTTCTTCGGCATGTTCATCAAAATTATACTTTTGGGAATATTATATTCTCCAGGAGCGATCCGTAAAATACATATCTTCATTCCAAAAGTAGAGTTTTCTGTTGTGCTGTTAGACTCTCTTCGACCGGTATATCTTCACTCATTTCTTCTAGATCGATTTCTTTATTATTACTATTATTGTTGAAGAAGCTTTCATCAATTTTAATATCGTAAAATAAATAAAGTGGAGTTTGAAGCAAATACTGAAGCCATGCACGAATTGTCCTTTTTATTAACTAGTCCCATTAACTTTAGATCTGGAGTCTATGTATTATTTTTCTTTAATGTGTACGTTAATACAGTAATCATCATCGACATTACGGGGTAAGAGTTTCTTACCATATTGTTTACCTCGACTGGTACATTAATGATTTGTCCATAAATTCCATATTGCCCATGAACATGTCGTAACTCGTCTGAATTTGCATAAATGGAACTCGTGGTGAGACAAGTCTTTTCCGAAATTAAGTCAAGCGGTGGTAAAAAACCTCAGGTATTTTTCATATTTAAAACCGTTATAAGTAGACATTATAGGAATCACTTTCCTCCCAATTAAGCTTGGTAACACGTGTTGCACAGTAAAATATCTTCAACTGTATTGTAATTCTTTCAACTATTACTCCTTAATAATTGTCTTCATCTTTCAGCACGTGGTGATTTTTAAATCTAACTTAAACCACAATCGATCACAAACGGAGCACTTATGACCAAACATATTGTTTAAAAACTTGTCGTTAAATTCTTTATGAGCAAACTTATTTCAGACGAAACCGTGAGTATGG